>NC_079435.1:24888180-24913180 GCF_903798145.1 Danio aesculapii | reverse complement strand
CTGAATCAATTTAATGTATTACTGTAGTCATTAACATATCTGGTTTGATACTGCACTTTGAAAATTTGTTGGCTTTGTTTACTAGTTGATTTATAGGGTGTCCGCTGGGTCTTAAAAAGTCTTAATGTCTTACATTTCAAAAACAAAACTTTAGGCCTTAAACAGTCTTAAATTCACTGAAATATTGTTTTTTAAAACAGGTCTTGATTTTTCTATGTCCAAGTAAAGCTATTAGGCCGACACTCAATAACCAAATAATCCATCTTAAACCTTTTTTTTTAAATATTAAAGTTTTTTATTGCAAAAAGATTCCACCCACAACCGGTTTTAGACAATTTACAGCTAGTTCTCCAAATTAAATTCCCTTATCAGGGAAAGAAAACTAAAGCAACACATCACTTTACAAGACCTTACATTAATACAAAAACTATTTACAAAAGTAACCAGGCCATTAGAAAAAAAATCCTTGATGTTTAGCCTTATAATTTTATTCATAATAGTCTTAAAGGGCACCTATTTTACCCCTTTTTTAAGATTTAAGATAAGTCTTTTGAGTCTCCAGAATGTGTCTGTAAAGCTTCAGCTCAAAACACCCATCAGATTATTTATTATAGCTTTCAGAACATTAGGATTTTCTGCTCTGAACTCAATGTAGCTGTTTCTGTGGCCTGTGCCTTTAATGCTAGTTCTCCCAACCCACCGTTCCCACATGCCTGTCAGAGTGTACTTCAATCTTCACCTCAGCTGCGTCAGATAAACAGCACAGTGACAGACACAAGAGAAGCAGATCTCACATAACGTTTGTGAGAAATACGACAGTAAATACTATACTAATGGTTATTTGATGTATTTGTTGTGGAGTTTAAACTATGAGTCACACACACAAGGACACACACAGCGGACGCGTTTAACTTTGGACTGTTTTAGCATGGCAAATGTGACAGGATACACATTAATTTCCACTGTTGTATGGATATACTGTATATAATGTTAATGTACGAAATAAACGTGATTTAACGTCCAAAAACCGAAGCATCTTCTTTTAAATTGTTCTGACACTATGCGGCTGTGGTGATAAAGACGGTAAAATCACTGTAATTCATTACAAACATGAACTGTTTTAAAAACGTTTTAATGATTGGTGATCACAGAGAGCTGTACAGATCTTTTAATCCTGGTTGCTTTGCGCACATCCTGTCCTGTTGATAAAATTATACGCATTAATATGGAGACATGTTAATACGCTGCTGTCAATCAAATGGGTGGGCTTGGAAACCACACTACTATGTCACGTTGCAGTTGGCCTCAAAATGGGAGGGATTTGGATCCTATTTTTAATGTCAGGAAAATAAAAACAAGAGACTTTGTCTTTATATCACCCCAAATATGACTGTGGACATGCTATACATACACACAGTTCTGTCCAAACAGCTTCCAAAAGATGATTTTCATCATAGGTGCCCTTTAATATATATATATATATATATATATATATATATATATATATATATAAATATAAAATTTATTGCAAGGATATTCCGTCCACAATAATTTAGACACTTTACAGCAAGTTCTCCAAATTAAATTCCCTATTCAGGGAAAGAAAACTAAAGCAACACTTCCATTAATACAAAACTATTTACAGAAGTAATCAGGCCATTAGATAAAATCCTTAATGTTTAGCCTTGTATAAGTCTAAAATTTTATTCATAATGGTCTTAAAAAGTCTTAAATTTGACTTTAACCTGCAGAAACCCTGATTTATATTCTCTAAATTAAGTACAGAATAAAATAAAAGATTGTGTCAGATTGATTATCTTAAAGTTCACACTAAATTAATGGTCACCATTAAGTCTGTGTGTAATGAAATTCAGAATGACTTGATGTATGTCAAAGTCAAATGACTTTTCCAACACTTTTTTTGTCCAATAGAGAATTGAAATGGATTTCTGTTGTTGCACCAGTAAACACAACATCAAGAGGAGGGAAGATAAGACATGTTGTTGCAAGAGAACTAAAATCTGCAAAGAGCACATGCTTAAAATACGACGATGAGCATGGATATATAATTTATTCTAACAGTAATAGAGCAGTATTCCATTAGCAAAAAGAATTGTCAGTTTTAATCTCATGGTTACTTTAACAGGCTTTTAATTTCAGCGGGTCTTTAAGCTTTTGCCTCATTAGCAAAAAAGCTAATGAATAACATTCTCCTTCACAAGAAATGTCAGATCACAACAGCAGACATCACCAGAGGTGTTCTGGCATTACGTTCATCTCTGCATCTCAGGACACGTCAGGCAGTTTGGGTCAGCCCATCTCCCTGCGCATCTCGAGTCTCGCATGAAATACAGACTAACCCTGCACTCAAGCAATTAGCCCCCTTCACAACACCATTTTGACTGCCAATTTGTCTACCATGGAACATAATGCAGAGAGTTGTTGGCAAGCGCCCAGCATGCTAATGGAATTGCCAGAGTGTTTTGTTTCTCTGTGAGTAACCACGGTGGCTTTGTGCTGTCAAGTCTCCGAGATAGCCAATGGTAATTGAGTGTGTCCTGTAGCTGCCACGTTTTTAGGAATCACCGTGCACCTTTGACCTCGCACCGTTATGACATCAAGGGCACAAGCGGGATTCAGATTAGGAGAATGTGTGCAGATAGGATTGACAAAGAATGTTAGTTTAAAATTAATTGTTAGTCTTTAAATGAACATTTTTTTGACCATTTATGCACAATGAAGTGATTTTAAACTGAATTTCTTTGAACTCTGAACACAAATAAGATATTCTGAAGAAGGCTGTAGAAAAACAAACATTAACATTTATAGTAGAAGCTAAAAATTGCTATGGATTGCTATGTTTTTTCCCCAACCTTATTCAATATATCGTCTTTTCAACAGAAGACAGAACATGTTTGGAACAAGTGGAGGTTGAGTACATGATGACACCATTTTCCCTTCTGGGTGAACTGACTTTAACAGTCGGCATTTCCTTTAATCTCTGATTCGTCCGTTCATGTATTCATAGTCTCTAGGACAGAACAGCCTGCAAATTACATAGGAAAAAAAACTTAATTCAAACTACCTCCTTTTTGTTTGTAAAAGAAACATACCTTTACATGTTTATGTGTAAGTAAAAGAGAAACACTATGGTTTGTGGAAACTAGCACCGCTTTAATTCATAGTCCACAGGCTTTATACAGTTGAAGTCAAAATTATTAGCCCCCCTGTTTATTTTTTTTCTCCCCAATTTCTGTTTAATGGAGGGAAGCACATTTCTAAACATAATAGTTTTAATAACTCATTTCTAATAACTGATTTATTTTATCTTGGCCATGATGATAGTAAATAATATTTTACTAGATATTTTTTAAGACAATTCTATACAGCTTAAAGTGACTATTTTAAGCTTACATTACATATCCATAATACACTGTGATATAGCCTTGTTCGGATCGCATTGCTTTCTTACAGTCGATCTGCTCCAGAGTTCGTTTCAATCAAGCCCAGACCACCTCATTCAGCCGATCTCGCACCGATTGTTTTGGCGCGGATTCGAGCGCGATTGCTGGATTCACATATGCCAAACGAACCGTGCTAACTGGGGAAGCGCGCCTGGTTCCGAAACAAAAGTCTAGGTGTGAAAGCACCCTTACAAATGAGAAAATCAAAATGAGTGTGAAATCAAAATGGACAATGTATATTTTCCTAGCTCATATTGTTATTCTTTAGGTGATCAATTAATCCATGCAAGATAATTCACTGAAAAAAAACTGTTTTGGTAATCTTCATTCACAGTATGATCATTTTCTTCTGCATTTGGAGTAGTGGTCCTTCTCTGTTGATGTCAGTTTAACGACTTCAGCCTCAATATTCTTAACCACACCAGTCTTACCATTAATTTGCTGTTAGGGAATGATGCAAAAAAAGAAAACCTCATTCCTACTCGATATTCTGTCAGTTGGAAGTTTACGTTTACTGAAATAAAAGTCTCAGCAATTTCCGGTTCATGCTGACTTTAAGCAACTTAATATGAAGAGGTAATACACAATAAGTGCTGCTTGTACAAAGTAGGACTTTTAAAAAAAATGTATTCAAGTGCTAGCCTGAGTTTTGAGTTAACGTATGAATAATACTAGTGATTTCAATGTGATAATACAATGTTCCAGTAAAACTAGCAGTATTGTAAAAGACTCCACCCATCCCTTCCACAATCTCTTCCAGCTCTTGCCATCAGGAAGACAGTTCCAGAATATTATGCTTTGTTTACACCAGACGCGGAACACGTGGATTAATCGCACTATTCGCGCGTAAATAGACGTGTGAACATTTGAGTTTACTCACTTCAGTCGTGTGTGAAAATACACTTAATTTGTGTGTCAAATCTGCTTCATTCGCGTGTCAAATTCACTTCAGAACAGATGCTGATTCGCGTCATGGGCAGGGTATCTGTCTGCCCGGTGACTGTAGCTTTTTTGCTTAATGAGTAACATGGATTTTATTGAGAAAATAACTGTGTTTGTGTGCTTTATGAAGGCTGAAAAATGGCGTCGATTTGTTTGGAGCCATGTCTGAGTCCACTAGATCCTTTCAGAGGTGCACCCAGCTCTGTGAGCTCATAAACTCCTCCAGAAACTTAACCTGGATGATGGAGGCTTTCAGCGGTGCTTCTGACTGAGCCGAGCCCAGTTTGATGAACTGTTGTCGGTGTAGGCAGGAGAATTTTCTCCCGGGACACCAACAACAGGTGCTACGTCATAATCACGCCCCCACAAGAGCAAGCTCCTGATTGGTTAACGTGGCGCGAATGTCCGCTGAAGTTCAGATTTTCGAACTCAAGCGTTTCGCACGATTCACGCGTTAAGCGCGTTAAACACACAAAACACTCAATTCGCGCCATGTCATAAGCACGTATCGCGCCATTCGCACCACGCAATTCACGCATTTGCGCCACGCCATTTGCGTCATTCTCTCCACAGGATGTCTATTCACGTCTTTACATTGACTTAACATGTAAATCACTCGCGCTTGACGCGTCTTCCGCGTCTGGTGTGAACAGCATTAGAGCCCACTCAGCTAGACATTTCAGCAGCTTCTTTCCACAAGCTGTTAGAGCCCTCAACTCCAACCATCTTACCCTCTATGAAATATTATCCACAATCACAGCTCTCCAAATCCAGGATCCCACCACAGACAAACCTCAAAACATTATGCAATGCTGAGTGTGCCTCACACAGGTGAGTGGGCTTGACAAACCACCTGTAGAAAACACACTTTCATCTCTCTGACACTTTAATGTACACTTGCTCCATTTTGCACATTTGACCTTTTCTTACAATCTCTCCATATCTCATGAAAAAACATTGTGCATTCTGAGTGTGCTTCACACAGGTGAGTGGGCTTGACAAACCACCTGTGGAAACACTCTTCTTTCTATATGCGCCGAACACTTTACTTAAACTCCACCTTACAATGACCCAATAAGGAAAACAATGTTTACTTGTGATTATACCATGCAGTCATGTTGCACTACTTGTTGTCTTCAACCTTAAATACCTCTTTTGCACAATATCTTGCACAGTATTGTTTCTATCATAAGTAAAAGTACTTGTATAGTCTGTCTTAGGTTATGTTTATAGTTAAGTATTCAAGTTAATATAGTTAGATTATTGTTCGGTATGTTATGTATAGTTATTTATACAACAGTTCTGTCTGGTAGAGCCTTCTCACCCTTCAGTATTACTCCGCCCACATAGACCTTTTTCTTAGAATGCAAAATTACCTGTTCTCCTTTGCGTGTATGCGCAAGGAACATGCTTCGAACCTCTGGTCAGCAGCTTTTTGCATATAAAAAAACATTTTTTTACAAGTTTAAAACTATTTTGTTTTAATCTATTTTACTTGCTTTTAACGTCTTTGAATTAATACTGCTGTTGATCAGCGACACCTCCTGGACTGATTATTCAAAAAATTTGATCTAGTGGGATTGAAAACATCTGCTGCAAGGCATTTCCCCTCATTGTCAGACGGCATCTTCTGTCGTTAAAATGGAGCCTCGTCATTGCTAAAGTAATCATTTTCTCTTTTCAAATATATAACCAACCCAAACAAATGTAATTCACCAATATGTTTGATACACATACATACCGTCCCACCAACACGTTGATTGAAAGAGTGGCACAAAATAATAAATTGTGGTAATAAATTGTGGTGCAGAAAAGCAAAAACCATGGTAAATACTACACAATACAAATCAACCAGCAGAGTATCAATAACGGACTTTTATTGGTATTTTTGGAAATTACATGGCTTACCTGTTAAGTTTCATGCCAGTAATATGGTTTGCTCTACAAGTGACGTATTGCGTGTGATGTGTGTGTGCCTAAAAAAGCCACAGAGTACATTGTAACAGCTGACAGGTCGGGAACACTGACGCTTTATTTCAACTTTTTATCTGATGGCAGACACTGAATTAGGAGAACGTTTTTCTCTCGCACTTGAATCACATCTGACAGCATTAACATAAATCTTTCAAAATGAAGTTTTGCATCACAAAAACATTCAAAACAGTATTGAAACCAAGTTGAGAAATGCTGCTCCCGCTAATGAAAATTCTAAACGGAAGTTCTAAGCATCCTACCGGAAGGTGCTGGTCACTATGGCACCCTCCATGCATCAACGAACAAACAGGTCTATAGAGATCAATAGACTCATTACAGTTTGACAAATATTGCAGCTGTTGGACAACATAATGTACTTTTGAGGCTTTTTTTAGGCGAGAATGTAGTTGTGTAGATTGCAACTATGCAGTTTATTTATAAGGACAGTGCCTATTTTAAATATTCATAATTTTGAACAGCATATCGGCATCCATCAACCTGTCATACTGAGCAGAGCAAAGATGCTTGAAGTTCTGCCACAAGATGGCGACAGAGACAGCATAATAAACCTGCTGAGGAGAAACACTCAGTGTAATTTCAAACTACAGCTGATAAAATCATTATAAAACAGGTGAGTGACTTTCTAAGTTAATCTCTCGCTTTTGTATGTTGTAGTGCTGTATTTATACCATTGTAATCTGGTAGTATTTGCTTTGCTTTGGCTTTTTCAGGGTTAATTATTGTGATATCCTGATTGCAACAGAGAAATATTGTGAAATCTCTGTGGAATGATGGCATTTCATGCCGTTCAGTGTTATAATCTTAAAATGGCAGTAAAATAACCTGTTTTGTCACCACTTTAGATGTTATGCTAAAGAATCATTCAAATACTAGCTCTAAAGTGACATTGGTGAATTGTTATGGTTTCTGCTGTTCTGACAGTCAGCTGCAGATGTGAATGAATGGCGGAAGAAAGTAGTTCCTCATACAAAAGGATTTTTAGACTCTCCGTGCTTGATTTTCTTTTTTATATACACGAGTATGCCATTGAACTGTTGTATAAACGCAATATCACACTTGTAGCGCTGCCCATATACAGCCATATCGCACTGCTACTCGTGCGATATTGCTCATAGGTTTAAAATAGCTCTTATGTCCAGTGTTCATGTCTATGATTGTTTATGTAGCACCATGATCCTGCAAGACAACACATTTCGTTATACTATATGTTCACACATGTAGAGGAATGACAGTGAAGCTCAACTTGAAGCAGTCTGTGTGGGATTGGCAAGATCATTCCACCAATGTGGAATGGAGAATGAAAAGGTTCTGGAAAGAGATTTAGAGCCTCTAAGTGATGGTACAACAAGATGGCACTCCACTCACCGACCGAAAGCTCTTGGAGGGGATGAGAAGAAGTTTTTGAAGAATGATTTGAACTTGAGGGATGTTTCAAATCGTAGCTACGTATAAAAGTGCACTGCACCAACCCCAACTCAACAACACCACCATCAAACAAAAGAGCATGTTCTGATGTTCAGTTGTAGCTGAAATGCAGCTGAAAACAGATTGACATCTCGGGTATCTCACAAAACAAAATACAAAATGATGCAACCATTACCCTCTTGTTTCTTGTAGTTATGGTAAATATAATGTTTGCAGAATGTAAATGAAATGACTACTTTTTATTCCCCTTGTTTCCCCAAATATTTTATATTGGTACCTTGTTCCCTGTTTAGTACACTATTATTACAAAAAAATTGGGCTGCAAATCTGTTTTACTTACTATGTCAATTGCGGGCTGAAGCATTACCCAGAAGAGCACATCTCCCTCAATTTCCCTGCAAATCTGTGCACTTTTATTTTATTTGTCCTGCAGTTAATTAGAGTCAAAGGGTACTCAAATTGCTATAATAGTTCAGTCTGAGGCTGCTGCCACAAATATGTGCAAATGCCAAGTTGTGTGCACTCTCGCTGCTGTCAATTATGCTCTCATAAATGTTTGGCTGACATTTTATGTTCATGCTCTCGTGCAGCACCACTGTATGTTCATAGTTACTAGAAAGATGCTTTATTGATCCCAAATCAGCAGCAACATGCAGCAACCGAAAAAAAAACTGGACTCGATATTTCAACTAATGCCACCTATGGCTAAACAGCAAAGGCAGACCGTCAGATTGCTGTTATGTTGATGTTACACAACTGTCTGTCTTTGTAAATGTCAGTTCATGTCCAAACACATTTCACACCACAGGACTTGGATTGCAGACAGGTCTAGATTTAACCTGCTAAATGTCTCTCGGGCATCTGCGACTCGTTGGCACTTCTTTCAGGTGGCGTCTTTGAAAATTCACACATTGCACCGTCACTCACTTGAACAAGCAGCGATTTGTGTCTGAATTTGGGTTTTTGTTGGCAATCTTAACTGTCACAGAATGGAAAATTAGGGCTAAAATTGTGTAGTGTGGGCGTGTGGCGTGAGGACACTTTTGGCCCTTTCACCTTAGAAAAAAAGAAGACCAATAATCACACTTTTCTTACTCTGGCTACTTACAGAATTTGGCCATTATAATTTTTATTCTGTTTTTGCAGTTGATATTAGGGCTGTGCGGTTTGGGGGAAATATTTAACTGATATCTTAACAGATATTGCGATTTCAATTTGATTTGCGATTTAATTTTGTAGTCAAGCTTCAGCTTAATATTCTGCATCATAGCTTCTTACTGCTAAAATGCAGTGAGTTAAAAAAGGAACTGAAAACTTCAACTTCTATTCAGATTATTTATAAATATTTAGAAAGTAAACACTAATTTTTCTCTAGAGCAAACAGTAGTGAGTTATGACGTTAGTTGCTGTATCTCCTGGTGCTTTCGTGATGTTTTTTATATGGTGTAACAGCTGCAAACAACTGAAATTGTACTTTGCTGTGGCTAACTATTAGATTGAGTGTCACTGGAAATACTTTTGGTTGACTTTTTAGCAAGACATTCCTCATATAGCTGCCTGTGGTGCTTTTTTAGGTGCTGGTTGTTGTATTTCCTCGTGCCGTGGGAACAATTCTGTGACAGCTCTTACAAATGACCTGTATTAATGGAAAGAACAAAAAGCCTACATGGTAAGCTGAAAATAGTTCTATGGTGAATACAAAAGCTGTTATTATGTGTCATCAACCCAACAGTTCTTTGCTCATCATCATTTTATTTTTATTTCATTTTCCTTCAGCTTAGTGCAACACAATCTCACGGCAATTCGTAACTTTTTGATTTAGTGGCTAATTCGTACGATCTAATTTGTACAATTTAGTACGATTTGCTCATCCCCCAATGATGGTTGGGTTTAGGGGCCGGGTTAGGTGCCACGCCTCCTTTTTAAAATCGTACAATTTCGTACGACTGAACTCCTGAATTAGCCACTAAACTGACAAAACGTAAAATACTTGCGTTTTCTCGTGAGATCAGGCTGCTTAGTCCCTTTATTCATCAGGGGTCGCCACAGCGGAATGAACCGCCAACTTATCAAGCATATTTTTTACACAGCGGATACCCTTCCAGCTGCAACCCAGTACTGGGAAAGCTCACTGTACAGTGTTTTCATGATGCGCCATCAGTCGGCCATATTAGGGTCACAGAATATAAATAACACCACTAAACTGAACGCAACCTGGATATTTGGCTGATTATTGCTGCTGAAAACGATGACTTATTGTCTTGTTTTGTGCCGTACTATTTGGGCAAGATATAGTTTATATTAAGCCCAGTTCACATTGCAATTTTTAGCAATCCTTTACAATTGTAGCTTGTAAGATCTCAGTTATTGTCAGACTGACTGCTGATCAAGTTGCGCCAAACACAGACGCTAGTTTGACGTCATTGTTAAACAACTGTGTTCTGAAAATTTTCCTGTTGCATTTTATTTGTAGCATTAATTATACTTATACTATTCCTTCATGATAAAACAGGAAAAATTTTTTTTAAAAAGACTGTGGACTTGCGTCTTTGGTTTGGCATCTGACAGATGATGATTTTAACCGAGGGTTAAAGGAATCTTTTAGTAGTTACATAATTTGTCGCATATGACCAAATCATGGCCGAAATTGCATATGAGTTGGGCTTTAGATGGATTTCCGAAAGTTTTTAAAGGATTAGCTGACTTCCAGAACAAAACTTTACAGATAATTTGCTCACCCCCTTGTTTTTAAGAAAAGGCATTTGAGGATTTTTCTTCAAATACTGAACTTTAAATGGCTCTAAATGATTCCAGGCAAAATAAAAATATAAATATATACACATACATACATACATACATACATACATACATACATACATACATACATACATATATATATATATATATATATATATATATATATATATATATATATATATATATATATATATATATATATATATATATATACATACATATATATATACACATACATATATATATACACACACACACACACACACATATACATACATATGTATATATATATATATATATGTATGTATGTATGTATGTATGTATGTATGTATGTATATATATATATATATATATATATATATATATATATATATATATATATATATATATATATATATATATATATATATATATATATATATGCATATATGCATATGTATGTCTTAATCATGGGAGATGCAGTGGCGCAGTAGGTAGTGCTGTTGCCTCACAGCAAGAAGGTGGCTGGTTCGAGCCTTAGCTGGGTCAGCTGGCGTTTCTGTATGGAGTTTGCATGTTCTCCCTCCGGGTGCTCCGGTTTCCCCCACAGTCCAAAGACATGCTGTACAGGTGAATTGGGTAGGCTAAATTGTCTGTAGTGTATGTGTTTCCCAGTGATGGGTTGCAGCTGGAAGGGCATCCGCTGCATAAAACAAATGCTGGATAAGTTGGCAGTTTATTCCGCTGTGGCGACCCCAGATTAATAAAGGGACTAAGCTGTAAAGAAAATTAATGAATGAATAAATGTCTTAATCATGTCACGGTCCCAGAATACACGCCTCACAGTACCAACATTAGATTTGCACTTAAACTAAACTGGTATTAAATAAGTTCTGTAAAAATCTTTTAGAGCAGACGGAAAGCCATTCTTCATCACTAAAATTTGTTCCACAACCTTTCACCCATATAACTTTTAGGGAGTTAAGGGAAGAAGACCCAACATTTTGTAACACTGTGTAAAAAAAATCTCTATTCTCTAATCTTCCTAGTAGGCTAACTTTTGAGGTACAAGATCATGAAAAGAATGCTGTGCAAACACAGATTTTTTTTTCACATACCTAAATATATTTCCCCAAAAAATTGCACTCCTATTAACTATCACCAAAACAAGAAATACTGCAGCACAGCAATAAATGAAAGTTAGTACAGTTCACAAGGTCTGTATGAAACTGTTGAAGGGCAGTGAAGTCAGAGAGCAGAGTTATGACTGTCTCACACACACACACACACAACTCCTGCCATCCCAGGAGACCGGCCAGGGTATTTTCATAAACATAATTAGGCTGAATCAGTAAAGCATCGTCTTGCATGTCAATCGCAGCACATTTGCTTCATGGCAGAGACACAAAGGCTAGTGGGATGAGATTGTACAGTTAGGAGCAGTTAGGCTCAAAGTGACATGGCAGGTTGAGCACTTACGTCTGCTGTGCAGTGTCACTTTGAGGATTTTATCGACCGGGATGTCAGAGGAGAAGATAGCTGCCCGCTGCTCTTACTAAAATGGATTCTATTAGAGAGCTAGCAAAACTGTCGCCATGGTATGCACACTTGGGAGGGAAGGACACAGATAAATAATATAAAAAAGAAATACATAGTGCTTTTAATGCGTCAGTGTATGGCCTTTTATTTCTGGCCTTTTATATTTGGGCTCAGTGGCAATGAAAACCTTAAAACAGATTAAATATTTTTCAGGTCATCCCTCATAAAGCCGGGTTCAAAGATAACATTTTAAAGTGTGAGAGTTTTGGATTAATAAACAATCAAAAAAGGGAACAAAAATATCTATTAAGATCAAAAAAGATTTGATTAAATGGATAATTAACCCCAGAATGACTTATACCTCATCACTTACTCTCTCTCATGTGGTATTTAAATCTTTATGAGTTTCTTTATGAGTTTCTTCCTCTGTCAAACACAAAAGAAGATATTTTAAAGAATGCTGGATAGGGAAAAAATACTATGGAAGTCCAAGGTTCACAGCAACCTGCATTTTTCTAAATACCTTCCTTGTGTTCATCAGAAGAAAGAAACTGAAATTAGTTTTGAACAAGCAAGTAAATGATGACAGAATTGTCATATTTTGTTTGAAATATACCTGACATGATAATGCTCAAAGTTAAGGTGTTGATAAATGTAGAATTTACAAATCTTTGGAAACATCAATGCATTTAGATGTATTCCTTAAGACTGACTGCATTTGTTTTTCACCAGTGACCTCTCATATTGTTCTAGGAATAGCAGGCTGAAATACGGAAGCTGTTTATTAGATAAGCAGCTCAGACTTGAAGATCTCTGCCATCAAGTGGTCAATTCACACTATAGGTTTTAGTAATAATTGAGATCGCAAGAAACACTTTGTGGGTCTTTAAATATAATCTGTTTTAATAGGATTTTATATTATTTATTTTTAAATGACTTAGTAGATGTTTGGTATAAAACTTAAAGTTAAAACACTCAAATAGTTATTAAATATTAAATATATGGGCAAGGTCGATGGATGATTTGAGCCCACGTATGAAGTTGCCAAATTTTTGGCTGCTCAAAGTAAATCAGTGTTATTTAAAATATTTTTTTCAATATTTAAAGCATCTATACACATATAATAAAACATAATCAATAGTAAAGTATTTTTTTTTTACGTTTAGACTTTGTTATTGAATATGGCTGGTAAAATACTGGTCAACAGCATATATTTAAATTCAAGTCAAGCACTGCAATTATTATGAGATTCTGACATTATGAGATTCTGTTTTGTCTTTTTGTAATTATGATAATTGTGGCATGACTATAATGTGCCTCCTCATATACATATCCGAGATATATTATTATTCCATGTGTGAAATAATAAAATGCATATGCACATCTATTAACAATCGAATAAATTGACATATTAATATACATAGATTAAATAAATATACACTTTTTCCAGTACTCGGTTGTAGCTGGAAGGGCATCCGCTGCGTAGCATATGTCAGAATAGCTGGCGGTTTATTCTGCTGTGGCGACCTCTGAAATGGAGACTAAGCTGAAGGAAAATGACTATATACACTGAATAAATATACACTTATTATATACACTATACACTACCTGACAAAAGTCTTGTCGCCTATCAAAGTTTTAGGAACAGCTAATAATAACTTGACTTGCAGTTGATCATTTGGTATCAGAAGTGACTTATATGAAAGGCAAATGCCTCTAGATTACGCTAACTTTGCCAAATAAATATATGATAACGCCTTGATTTATAATGATTTAATTAGGACAATAAGGTCTGACTTTACTTAGAGAAAAGTCTTGTCACTTAACAGAAATAATGTACAGTATAGGATATAAAGTCATGCTGCAGTGGAAAAATAATTAATATTGTTTATGACTCTCATGAGCTTGGAGGACTGAATCCATACATCTCTGCAATAACTCAAATAACTTAATAACAAAATCATCTGGAATGGCAAAGGAAATGTTCTTGCAGGACTCCCAGAGTTCATCAAGACTCTTTGAATTTATCTTCAATGCCTCCTCCATCTTACCCCAGACATGCTCAATAATGTTCATTTCTGGTGACTGGGCTGGCCAATCCGGGAGCACCTTGACCTTCTTTGTTTGAAGGAACTTTGATGTGGAGGCTGGAGTATGAAAAGGAGCACTATCCTGCTGAAGAATTTGCCCTCTCCTGTGATTTGTAATGTAATGGGCGGCACAAATGTCTTCATATAGGCTGTTGATGTTGCCATCCACTCTGCAGATCTCTCGCATGCCCCCATACTGAATGTAACCCCAAACCATAATTTTTCCTTCACCAAACTTGACTGATTTGTGTGAGACTCTTAGGTCCTTGCGGGCTCAAATAGCTCTTCTGCAGTATTTGTGATGATTGGGATGCAGTTCAACAGATGATTCATCTAAAAAAAATCCACCTTCTGTCACTTTTCCAAGCGATCAACCAGAAGTCATGTTATTATTTTGTTGCTCTTACAGTTGGGATCGACGACAAGACTTTTGTCAGGTCGAATTTGTGCTCAAACTTGACTGAAATATGGACAAACTAACAATGATTAATGCTGTCAAATGATTAATCACAATTAATTTTATTCTAAAAATAAATAAGTACATACATTTTAAGGCAATGGGGTTTCCTACTTTCTAAAGTAACGCCGACTAATAGTTTTAAAGCAACATGTTTGCTAGATTATTTGAAGTAAAATTAATTAATCACTTTTTAGATTCTATCTTTATCTCATAACCCAGTTCATAATCACTAATATGATTTGTAAGAAGTGTCTTGAATTTCTTGATCTGAATGATTTTAAAGAACAGAACTGGGACATTTGACTGAAATTGTCACTGACCTACTAAACCTCCAAGAAAGCATGGAGTTGTTTCTGAAGCAATCACCCAAACAGCATTTCTGAATTGACCGTGAGCTCTTGCTGAATCATTCTGCTGTTTTATTCAGGCCAGGTTTTGCTGTGTGCTTTGGGCTGCTGGAAAATGAATCTTCAACCTAAGCACAGATTTCTGGCTGCCTGAAACAGGTTCTCCTTGAGGGTTTGCCTGTTTTCAGCTCTATCCACATTGCTCTGATGCCAAAACTTTCTTCTCGCTTCTGCAGAATAACAAGGCATGAACAGCACGATGCTACTTCCACTGTACTTGAAGGAAAGAAGGGACATTACCTGAGCGTTGGATCGTATTTAGTTTGTACAAGTTACAAGACATTACTTTTCAGGCCCATGACTGGAACTTTTATTTATTTACACAATTTTCAGTGTTCTCCTCTTGAATTCAGCAAAATCTTTTTTACAAAAAGCCTTTCTGTGCACTCTCCCAAAGAGGCAGCTTTTCAGAAATGCTGAATATAATAATGTTTTGACAGATTTCCTGCATTTCAGTGAAAGAATCTCTCTGTCTTTCTGTGTTGTTGCTGGCCTTTCGGTCACATCACTTTCAATTGCTCTTGTTTTGTAGGACAGCCTGATCTTAGCAGTGTCTGGATTGTGCCATGTGTTTTTCATTTCGTTACATTTGTGCTGTTCTTAGAGGTTCAAAGCTGTCAACCTTTTTATAACCTTGTCCAGCTTTTTTTCTTTTCTCCCTAGTTCATTGTGAAGTGGCTCTTTGGTCTTCGTGGCAGCAAAACTGACCTGCTATAAAGTCTGAAATGTTTATGATGAAATTAAGGAAATCAAGGACACACCTGCCTTTAATAGGAACATGAATTGAACCAATATTCATATATTTAGTGTAAATGCAAAAATATGATTCAATAACTCATTCAGTTTAGGATAAGAACTTAACAAGAAGGCTCCTTTTTATTAAGAAACAATGAACAATACAAAATTTTTTTCATCTATTTTTCTGCTTTGCATTTTAGTTTCACATCAGATTCTAGATTTCTTCTGCTTCCAGACTAGCAGGTTTGCTGAAAATGGTTGCAATTTGTAAAAAAAAGTGGCTGTTTTTTATTTAGGATTTGTAATAGACAGATTGTTAGATATGGTTTATAAATGCAGCAACTAATGTTAACTATTATTCAAAAACTATTAGTTATTGTTCCTATACTGCCCTTTTTACTTATCTTTATTTATCAGTTTTATCATCTTTTTTGCTTTATTCATTCATTTTCTTTTCAGTTTAGTCCCTTTATTAATCCAGGGTCGCCACAGCAGAATGAACCGCCAATTTTTCCAGCACATGTTTTACGCAGCAGATGCCCTGCAACCCATCTCTGGGAAACATCCATACACACTCATACACTACGGACAATTTAGCTTACCCAATTCACCTGTACCGCATGTCTTTGGACTGTGGGGGAAACCGGAGCACCCGGAGGAAACCCAGGCCAATGCGGGGAGAACATGCAAACTCCACACAGAAACGCCAACTGACCCAGCCGAGGCTCGAACCAGCGACTTTCTTGCTGTGAGGCGACAGCACTACCTACTGCGCCACCGCATCACCCCTTTTTTGTTTTGATGTTATGTAATTTAATAAATTTATGTAATTTTATAAATGTAATTTTATTTAATTAAGTATATTTAGTTTTATTTGTGTTAGTTTTTAAATTTAGTATTACTGTAATTATATTAAATTACCAAGCTGTACAGGCCTGTATCCAGCCTGGTTAAAGGGGTGGTTCATTTTTCTCTTTTTTTGCAGTAATCACTCTCTTTTCATTTTTATTATGAGATTAAAATACTGCATCTTAGTGACATTTTAAGCATTGTTTTACCTAGATTAGCTTGTCTAATGGTCATCAAAACCACACTTTTTGATATATCAAAAATATTTCCTAAAGATTCATAATAAAGGAATGTCAAATAATACTTATTTTTAAAATGCATATTTATTACATAATATATCATTAGAAAAAAAACGGAATCTGTTCAATTAATGATTGAAGTCTATACAATAATAATTGAATAATTGAATTTTAATTTAATAGGCAAATAACAAACAGGCACACAGCACATTCAACTTTCCCTAGTCAGAATCTGACCATTTGAATAAAAAAAATAAAAATAAATGATGATAATAATAATAATAAAATGTAGAGCTTCACAATTCTTCTAGCTTCTCTTTAAAAAAAAAGTATGTTTTAAAAATTCATGGATAACAACAATAGCCAAAATAGTATTCAAATCAATTTCAATAAGGTACGCTTTTGGTGCATCACACCTTTTTATTGCTCATTTTTTGTTTCAAGAATAAGGTCTAAGATTTAGAATAAAAGTTACCTGTAAAATGTTTTCTCTATTTAAAAACAACACAGTAGCAAAAGATGACTTCTTTTAAGTAAGATTGTTTAATGAAAATAGTTGTTAGCATTGGCCAAACTGATTAACTAAAGTCACACGGAAGCGACAGCCAATTCCACTTGGTCTCAAAGCCCTTTTCGATGGGTTATTTTCACTATTTATGATGGCACAGCAGTCAAAATAGGACAAATGAGCTCATTTATGAGGCATATTCTGGACCTTTTTAAGCAAGTGGTGGGTCTTCAGAACCATCCAAACCCCCACTGGCTACGGGCCTGCTGTATAAACCTAATAATAATAATAATAATAATAATAATAGTAAAAATCTTGGCAACTACCTGATTTTTTTGAAAAATATTGTTTCAGTTAATTTAATTTACTAAAGGTTTTAGTGATATTGTTTTAATATTAATTAATAACCCTGTATGGGGCCATAACTAATTGTAGGTATTTGGAGTATGTCAGGTATTTCTTTTATTTCCTTTCTAAAAACTATATACTTTATTATCTGTATAGTTTATTACCTGTGTACATATATACTGAAATAATTGCTACTAAATACTACATTGAATGTTTATAGCGCACACACACACACACACACACACACGCACATGCACACGCACACGCACACGCACACGCACAAACACTTTTGTGAATTGTTGGGACATTACATAGGTTTCCATTTCTTTAATACTGTACAAATTGTATTTTTCTACTGCCCTAACCCCACCTCTAGACCCAACCATCCCAGGAAACTGTACAGTTTTACATTCTTAAAAAAGAAAAACTCATTCTGTATGATTTATATGCTTTATAAGTTTACAATATTTTTAAATTAAAATATAAAGTTAAAATTTATAAGCAATGTCCTCATATTTCACTACCTTCTTGTAATACCTGTGTCATTAAACAGATTTGTGTCCTGATTTGTTGCAAAAATTTGTTCTGTCTTCTTGTCATCTGTATTTTCTATTATGCACTGGGCAAATGGGAAAATGCCTTTCAAATGACTTTCTATGTTGTAATGCCTTTAAAATATGATTATTAACTGATTTATTATCTTACCAATCATTAATAAATATCATTATTTGCTGGATACAAGGATAATTTATGTATTAGGCATACAAAGAACATATTCAGTTAGTTTATTTGTTGTATCTTTGTGCAGGGTCTTACTGTTGGTAGATCATTAGTATTTGACAAACTATAATAAATACTTAAAACACGTACACACACGCAAACACAAACACTGATGAACTGATTTTCCATAATTTCTGCCCAACGTAAATTTAATCATCTTATGCTTCCATCTTGTGGTTATTAACCGCTATTACACTCAAAATAAATAAAAACGATCTCTTATTAGGAAAGCTCCCCAAAGTCATCCGTATGAATATTTCTTCTCTAGACATCCAGAAGTTTTCTGAAACTGTTTATGTTGACAGAAATGGCTTAACACATCACTGCTTCTTCAAAGGAAAACATGGCCTTCATCCAACAACGCTCTAAATGGTTTATCTGAGCTGGAGACTTGTTATCCAAACGGGACTGTTCACTGGCTTTGGGGCCTGTAAAAATGACCCCCCAGAACTCTGTGACCTGGTCTTGATTGCTCTCCTCACCCGCCGCTGAGCCACAGACAGGCCCTCAGGCTTAAATGGGGTGAACCGAACAAGGAAGGACTGCAATATGCTAAGGGCCAAAGGGTTTATGGAGGTTGGAGAGAGGGGTCAGATCGCCCTGCATGCACTGCCCAAAGCAGACGCTTGTGCCAGTTTGCCCCGGGCATGGCTGTAGGATCGGTGGAAAGGCCAGTGTTCATTTGGTGACCATTAGAGGGATGTGCCACTGTTTATATGCTGCATTCTGTGTTACGCTGAAAGCAAAAGAAGCAGTTCTGTGTGTGTGTGGATGTAGGTCTCGCCAAAGTCTCTCTTGGCCTGACCATGCTGGACTTTAAGCTCGGTCTGATAAAGTGGCTGCAAGGCATTTCTTTCAGGCTGTTATTAATTTTACATACACTTAAGAGATCCTATACATCTTTTATTGGTTTCATTATCTTTTCTGTCTTTTATTTAGTACAAATGTAATTTTGGAATTCTGGAGATTCATTCAGTGGTCAAGCAGAAAGCGTATTAGGGAGAAAGATTCTAGTCTTATTTCTGTCTTTTTGTCATCAGTATTTTCTATTATGCACTGGACAAATGGGAAAATGCATTACAAATTACTTTCTATGTTGTAATACTAAAGTATGATTATTACTGATTTATTATCTTATCAATGATTGATAAATATCATTATTAATCATTATCAAGATTTTTTTCAGCACATTTCTAAACATAATAGTTTTAATAACTCATCTCTAATAACTGATTTATTTTATCTCTGCCATGATGACAGTAAATAATATTTGATTAGATATTTTTCAAGACACTTCTATACAGCTTACAGTGACATTTAAATGTGTAACTAGGTAAATTAAGTTAACTAGGCAGGATAGGGTAATTAGGCAAGTTATTGTATAACGATGGTTTGTTCTGTAGACTATCGAAAAAAATATAGCCTAAAGGGGCTAATAATTTTGTCCCTAAAATGGTTTCTAAAAAATTTAAAACTGATTTTATTCTAGCTGAAATAAAACAAATAAGACTTTCTCCAAAAAATATTATTAGATATACTGTGAAAATGTCCTTGCTCTGTTAAACATCATTTGGGAAATATTTAGAAAAGAAAAAAAAAATCAAAGGGGGGCTAATAGCTCTGACTTCAACTGTATATTAGGCATACAAAGAACAGATTCAGTTTGTTCGTTTATTTGTTGTATTTTCTTTGTGCAGGGTTTTAGTGTTGGAAGATCATTAGTATCTGACAAATTAGAATAAATACTTAAAAACATAAAGAGCATCACATTCAAGTTAGCTAGGTTCTTTAGAGTGTTTTTTAACATCTACAGTGCTCAGCATAATTGAGTACACCCCATTTTGAAAATGAATATTTTGACCCATTGCCAATACAGGCAATGTATTTTGGTGAATTTATACAAAACAGATTTATTAAACAGATATATCTATTAAAATAATATTTTAGTCACCAAACATATTTAGAAATTGAAAGATAATACAATTAAACTCAAGCTAAATATTGCAAAAAATTACAATCTACAAATTTTCAGCTAAATTTTTTGATTTTTTTTTTTGCTTCTCTTAATTTTTCCTCTTTTTTAAAATTTGTATTTAATATTTTTCTATAACATACATTTAAGTGTACTAGTGTTTGGACCGTTATCGTAAGTTATTTGTTAGATGAGCTCCAAATTTGGCTTCAGTACTGACTAATCTAATGTATATGCACAAATATAATATTGTATAACTTCTTATTAAAAACATGAATTTAAAAGATAGATTTGTTGGGGGTGTACTTATATATGCTGAGCACTGTAGCTACTGGTATACATCAAGGCTTGGTGTTTTTTTTTTCTTCTTTATTTACATATTAGCTGGAGTCAGTCATTGAGAGACATGTTTTTTCCTATCACCGCTATAACTGTAGCTTTCATTATAGACTAATGATCTATTTGTATCTCAGCTTGCTTGACAGTAATTTCTTGCTAGATCGATCCCCAACTAGGGCTGCATGATATTGGAAAAATCTAATATTACGATATTTTGTTTTTCTGCAGTAAATATTGCGTTATGTATAAAGTTTCATCATATACCTTAAATAACTCTATTTGAAAAGTATTCATTAATTAAGATTGATTGCAATAGGGGATTGAATCATGCATAAAAATAATAAAGAAATTATTAAAAGCAATGTTGCTTCTTTTTTGTCAAACCATAATCAAATGTAAAAGCAAATGTAAAATAACTCTGCATCATCTTCGTTGTGTAAATCATAAAATAAATTTATCTTTGGGGTGGCACAATGGGTAGCGATGTTGCTTCACAGCAAGAAGGTCACTGGTTTGAGCCCTGGCTGGATCAGTTGGCATTTATGTGTAGAGTTTGCATGTTCTCACTGTGTTGGTGTGGGTTTCCTCCGGGTGCTCCGGTTTCCCCCACAGTTAATGAGCTATAGGTGCATGGGTGTTTCCCAGTGATGGGTTGCAGCTGGAAGGGCATCCACTGCATAAAACATATGCTGGATAAGTTGACAGTTCATTCCGCTGTGGCGACCGCTAATTAATAAAGAGACTAAAATGAAAAGAAAATGAAATGAATGAAATTTATCTTTATTAAAGTTACAACTGGTCTTGTGCCTGAATGTTTTAAACTCTCTTAAAATGTTTTTTGATAGTCACAGGTCTTAAAACACAGGCAGATAAAGGCTTTCACTTTAATAAACAAAACAAAAACGATGGCTTTTGGTCAACTATAAACCCAACTCAACTTTGCATATCCTGCGATGTGACTATTGCAGATGCGCACATTGTGATATCGATGCTGAAACTATTGTGCAGCCCTATAACTCTGGTGAAAACAATCATCAGAACTGCATGTGGTTCTAGCCAACTCGACACTTCATCAAAACCTCTCCATCTAGGCAGAAACACTGGAGTTGCTCCTGCATATTTGCCTTATATGACATTAGGAAGATCAGGTCCATCATATTGGATCAGTCTACATAACTCCTTGTCTCCATGTTTATCCTGGATTTTTTAAAATACTATTTTAGCATGCTTTTCAGTCAGTACTATAAAATCTGTGCCACTAATCCAGAATTTGACAAAGAGGGCATATTCTGTTTAACAGTTTGCACTGGACGCTTACATCAAATTAAAGACCCTCATGTTTGCCTACAAGTTTGCCTACAAAACAACTGCTTGCCCAGCACCCTTATATACCTAAACACACTACTTCACTGGCCTCCAGAAGCTTGCATTCTGCAAGTGTACATCCACCCTTCTGGTAGAACAACTTGCCATTCTCCACTTCGGTAAAATACACCACTTTACTTGTCATTACAAGCACTTTCTATTCAGTCGTTTTTTTTCCCCATCTAATGATCTCAGAAATGTGCGAGATTATTTAGGAGCTCCCAAAGCATTTATGTTGATCTAATTGCTTTAACTGTTTTTTTTGTATTCATCATTAAATGTAAATATACAATTCAATATAAATAAAGAAAATTATGTAAATAAAAATACAATGCATTTATTTGACAGTAATAAGCATTTACTTTGTTACCAACCAACCATGTTTTTTAAACAACTTTAATAGGAAATATTTCTGCCACTGAAAACTCTAAAAATTTCTGCTGAAAATTTGTATTAATTTTTTTTACATTTCTTATTATCTCAGTTTGCAAAAAAAAAAAATAAAATAAAATGTAGCACCGCATAAGAGACTTTTTCAAAAACATTAAAAACCCAAATCTTTGCAGTGTATGGATTATTTATATAGGATATACTACTAACACCACCGTCACCACCAACATTACTACTACTACAGGGTAAAAATAAGAATAATACTTGTTATTTTATGGGATTTTGAAGAATAGATCAAGCTAAACCAGTGTCTACTATATATATATATATATATATATATATATATATATATATATATATATATATATATATATATATATATATATATATATATATATATATATCATCAATATCAATATCATCATATCTACTAGATATAGATATATATATATATATATATATATATATATATATATATATATATATATATATATATATATATATATATATATATATATATATATCAAATGTTGATTTGAGCTGTGAGTCCACAGTAAAACACTAGAGGGCAGGCCTGCACAGTTTACCACACCAAAATATCCAGTTCACTTTTAGACTGATGGTTTTTATTAAAATGACTACTTTCATCACCCTTGACCTGCTTTATGTGTTTATGCTCCAAACGGTAAACTAAGAGTATTGTGCTAGCAACACCAAGTCATGAGTTTGATTCTAATGAAATGCAAAACCTGCAAAACAATTAGCATCTAAACGCAGACATGCTAACAGACATATAAATCAAGCCCTTTAAGTGTCTTTACTGTACTGCAATAAACTGCAGCGTGTAGATACTTAATTGAGAATAGTTAATAATTAGTATTTGACAGACATGCGTGATGATATTCAGTCAAGTGTAATGTTGTATTCATGTAGTTAATATTTATCAGAGCTCATCATTGTGGTCTCTAAATTGTGCTCATGTTGGGCTGTTGATCGACTATAGGAAAAAAAGGCTTTTGTTGCCTAAAGCCAGAGAATCCTATGATTCACTCTAGAGGCACTGAATTAAACAGGGTGTTCAGAGCAAAGCGCCCCGAGGCCAAGAAAACAGATGTATATTATAAGCTCAACAGCAGAAATATCTTTTGAATTATGTGAAACACTTTTTCATTTGTGCATCACGTTGTGCATCAAGAAGATCCAAAACCAAATTGGACATATAAATCCAATGAATAAGTTGAAATCATTTTTTTTGTAATTATATATGAAATTAAATCTTCAGTAAATTTGGCATATGCGGACATAAGACAGATAACACAATGAATAAATAAAAATAAAACAAATAATATGATATAAAAATTGTAAAATGGAAATGAATTGGTGAGACAATATAACTTAACATTAATTAAGGCATTAACTAACATTAGTTACACAAAGTTGGGCCATGTTAAATAACATAGTTAGCTAAATGAAATCTCATTTTAAAATGTTAATTAAAATGTAAGATTTGTTTCTCTTTATTAATTGACTAATTCTCTAATTTCATGCAAACTGAAATCTTTTTGTATGATTTTATTGTATATAATTAATTATGAAGCACTCTGGAGAAATTAGAATATATATATATATATATATATATATATATATATATATATATATATATATATATATATATATATATATATATATATATATATATATATATATATATTCTAATTTATTTGTACTACTTATTTTATTTTTAATTTTTAATAATTATTTCTAAGGGTTTTTCACCTTTAATTGAGATAGGACAGTTGAGGTTACAGACAGGAAAGTATCGGGAGCAGAGAGAGGGGAAGGGTCAGCAAAGGACCTCGAGCCGAGAATCGAACTCAGGTCGCCGTAAGCCCCATGGTGCTTCTATATATCGGGGTGCTTAATCACAAGGCTATAGGCACCGATGTATTACTTCGAGCAGACCAAACTAAGTCAAGCTAAAACAACACAATAAAACAATACACAATTTTTATTGGGACAACTTAACTGTTAGTAAAAATTTTTTGTAAAATACTAATCATTTATGTAAAAATGTATGTACGAATCATAAAAAAGCAAACATATCCAGTGTGTTTCTTTCTGCAAGTAATGCATGTAGTTTTGGCTTTAACTGAATGTATGAATGAATGAATGAATGAATGATCATATAATAATAATAATAATAATAATAATAATAATAATAATAATAAAAAGTATTTTATTGTGTCATAACACATAAACATCTAACTGTGTTTTTTATTTATTATTAATTTGCAATTCATTCCTTTAATTGATTTATTTACAAAATACACTACCGGTCAAAAGTTTGGGGTCAGTAGGATTATTAAATGTTTTAAAATAAGCTTATCCTGCTCATCAAGGCTGCATTTATTTGA
>NC_079435.1:24840680-24880680 GCF_903798145.1 Danio aesculapii | reverse complement strand
TGATAATGAACATGTACAGTTGAAATCAGAATTATTAGGCCCCCTGAATTATTAGCCCCCCTGTTTATTTTTCCCCCCAATTTCTGTTTAACGGAGACAAGATTTCTTCAACACATTTCTAAACATAATAGTTTTAATAACTCATCTCTAATAATGGATTTATTTTATCTTTGCCATGATGACAGTAAATAATATCTGACTAGATATTTTTCAAGACACTTCTATACAGCTTAAAGTGGCATTTAAAGGATTAACTAGGTTAATTAGGTTAACTAGGTTAAGGTAATTAGGCAAGTTATTGTATAATGATGTTTTTTTTTCTGTAGACTATCGAAAAAAATATAGCTTAAAGGGGCTAATACTTTTGACCTTAAAATGGCTTTTAAAAAATTAAAAACTGCTTTTATTCTAGCCGAATTAAAACAAGTAAGACTTTCTCCAGAAGAAAAAATATTATCAGACATACTGTGAAAATTTCCTTGCTCTGTTAAACATCATTTGGGAAATATTTAAAAAACAAACAAAAAATTCAAAGGGAGCTAATAATTCTGACTTCAACTGTGTGTTGCTATAGTGGGCACTTCAAAATACTGTAAGAAATTATTATTCTTTCTATATTTAGATCATTTTTAGGTATAACCAGATGCTTGAAGACCTTATTAGGCTATTTATTCTCAAACATTAAGATTTTCACATGTTCATTTGGTGTATAACACGGTTAAAATGTTTTAATTCTTTATAGGCTCGATGTTCGTTAACACTTTACAATTAAATACAGTAGGCTCCACATGTTAATATTAATTAAATAAACTAAACAGACAATGAAAACTATTTGTAAAGCTTTAATTAATTTTGGGTGATGCACTTATTTTAGTTATACGGCTTTTGACTTTCATGAGTTATTAAACTTTAATTGTTTTATATAATGAACCAAGTTCAGTTGAGCTGTTTCTGATAGGTAAACGACTGTCTGCTAATGAGACTTTATTGTAAAGTGTCACTTTAGCACTACTTTACACTTGAATTATTTTTAATGTTTATAAAGGTCCCACATTATATTATGTGGCCTTAATTACTATGTACTTCCATTCAAATGGATTATTTGGTACAATGTACTTATAATGTACATACAGTACATGCTTTCATTTTGTATTTATATTTGAAAAATGATCTGCATGTAATTACATGTTATTAACTTCTGTAATTACATATATACTGAAGAATCTAACTGAGGATCTGAGAATTCTTGTAACAAACTTATGTGTGTGTTTAAAACAACCATTCGTGTTATGTTTTGTTTTCAACTGTTTATAGTCATTTATTCTTCAAATAATTGTTTTATTTAATCATAAGATCATTAGTCATTTATTTAATGATCATTTTATTGATTATTAATAGGCCCAAACAGAATTTGTGCATGCAGATTTCTGCACATTGCCGCAGATTTTTAACGCATCTTTGAGTCTATGTGTTTACTTGTGTAAATTTATATTTATTCAATTTTTAAATTCATTTCACTAAAATTATTGTGATATAATAATAATACATTAAAATGTTCATATGATTTATTTACAAGTTTGTAAAGTAATATTTTCTGTCTTTTAGTAGATATATTAAACCAGAGACTTGCTTTGTTTACCAAATAAGTGGATCTAATTGGATTTGGACTGTAATCATTAGAATAAAAGTTAAACATGTAGTATTTGTTGATTTCATATATTACGTTTTTAGTTATGATACTCCTAAAATCATTCCACATAAATCTGCTGATTTTCATTTACAAAATTCTAAGCAGAAATAGCAAAAAATGTCCACAGATTTTGTCTAGCCCTAATTATTAGTAATGGTTTGATAATTATTATTGATTATTACTTGTCATTTTATTATGTTATTATACTTTATTATTTTTTTATAATTGTTGCTTTATTATTATTTCTTCTTTTCCCATGTTGTTATAATCTTATGACTGTGTGGATTCAAGCGACACTTGTTGTCATGAGTAAGGGATTAGAGAATGTCTCCATTTAAAGGTCTGTATTGTCACTGGGCAATGATGTGAAGCAGTAATTATGGTGGCTTGAAAAGCCAGCATACTGTTATCTATCTTAAACTTATTCTTCTTCTTCTTCTTCTTCTTCTTCTTCTTATTCTTCTGAGACTAATTTCTAAGTGTATCTCCTCCTAGGCCTTTCAAGCTACATACTTCAAACTTTCGTCAAAGCTTCAAACTGGTCTGACTCGGGTTGCTATATCTTTTCTAACTGATCCGACCTTGGGTTTTCTGAAAAACGACCCAGAAAAAACCCAAAAGTCCCATTGACTTAACATTGGGTCAAACTTTGTGAGCTTATAACTCTGCATCAGACTGTCCTACAGACTTCTAACTGGACTCATTTAACTCAGTCTAGCCAGCAGCCAATAACTGATGACTTTTTAACTTACTAGCCACTCCCTAGCAACCGCTTACAGCACCCTAGCAACTGTCCCATAGACTTCCATTGTAAAAGACTCCCATTTACTTAACATTGGATCAACCTTTGTGAGCTTATAACTCTGCATCAGACTGTCCTACAGACTAGAGTCTGGCCTCATTCAACTCAGTCTAGCCAGCAGCCAATCACTGATTACCTTTAAACTTACTAGCCACTCCCTAGCAACCAATTTCAGCACCCTAGCAACTGTCCCACAGACTGTGACTAGCTATTCTAACACACGCTAACAGTTTTAACATCCTACTGACATGCTAATCTTGCTAGAAAGGTGCTAGCAACACGATAGTGACATGCTAGTCATGCTAGTAACATGCTAATTCATGCTAGAATCATGCTAACAACATGCTAATTCATGCTAGAAACAAGCTGACTCATGCTAGAATCATGCTAGTAACATGCTAGTTACATGCTAATTAATGCTAGAATCATGCTAGTTACATGCTAATTCATGCTAGAAACATGCTAATTCATGCTAGAATCATGCTAACAACATGCTAATTCATGCTAGAAACATGCTAATAACATGCTAATTCATGCTAGAAACATGCTAGTAACATGCTAGAATCATGCTAGTAACATGCTAATTCATGCTAGAATCATGCTAATAACATGCTAATTCATGCTAGAATCATGCTAGTAACATGCTAATTCATGCTAGAAACATGCTAGTAACATGCTAATTCATGCTAGAAACATGCTAGTAACATGCTAATCCATGCTAGAATCATGCTAGTAACATGCTAATTCATGCTAGAATCATGCTAGTAAAATGCTAATTCATGCTAGAATCATGCTAGTAACATGCTAATTCATGCTAGTAACATGCTAATTCATGCTAGAATCATGCTAGTAACATGCTAATTCATGCTAGAATCATGCTAATAACATGCTAATTCATGCTAGAAACATGCTAATTCATGCTAGAATCATGCTAATAACATGCTAATTCATGCTAGAAACATGCTAGTAACATGCTAATTAATGATAGAAACATGCTAGTAACATGCTAATTCATGCTAGAATCATGCTAGTAACATGCTAATTCATGCTAGAAACATGCTAGTAACATGCTAGTAACATGCTAATTCATGCTAGAATCATGCTAGTAACATGCTAATTAATGCTAGAATCATGCTAATAACATGCTAATTCATGCTAGAAACATGCTAGTAACATGCTAATTCATGCTAGAATCATGCTAGTTACATGCTAATCCATGCTAGAATCATGCTAGTAACATGCTAATTCATGCTAGAATCATGCTAGTAACATGCTAATTCATGCTAGAATCATGCTAGTAACATGCTAATTCATGCTAGAATCATGCTAGTAACATGCTAATTCATGCTAGAATCATGCTAGTAACATGCTAATTCATGGTAGAATCATGCTAGTAACATGCTAATTCATGCTAGAAACATGCTAATTCATGCTAGAATCATGCTAGTAACATGCTAATTCATGCTAGAATCATGCTAATAACATGCTAATTCATGCTAGAAACATGCTAATTCATGCTAGAATCATGCTAATAACATGCTAAATCATGCTAGAAACATGCTAGTAACATGCTAATTCGTGCTAGAAACATGCTAGTAACATGCTAATTCATGCTAGAATCATGCTAGTAACATGCTAATTCATGCTAGAATCATGCTAGTAACATGCTAATTCATGCTAGAATCATGCTAATAACATGCTAATTCATGCTAGAAACATGCTAATTCATGCTAGAATCATGCTAATAACATGCTAGTAACATGCTAATTCATGCTAGAAACATGCTAGTAACATGCTAATTCATGCTAGAATCATGCTAGTAACATGCTAATTCATGCTAGAAACATGCTAGTAACATGCTAACTCATGCTAGAAACATGCTAGTAACATGCTAATTCATGCTAGAATCATGCTAATTCATGCTAGAAACATGCTAGTAACATGCTAATTCATGCTAGAAACATGCTAATTCATGCTAGAAACATGCTAGTAACATGCTAATTCATGCTAGAAACATGCTAGTAACATGCTAATCCATGCTAGAATCATGCTAGTAACATGCTAATTCATGCTAGAATCATGCTAGTAAAATGCTAATTCATGCTAGAATCATGCTAGTAACATGCTAATTCATGCTAGTAACATGCTAATTCATGCTAGAATCATGCTAGTAACATGCTAATTCATGCTAGAATCATGTTAATAACATGCTAATTCATGCTAGAAACATGCTAATTCATGCTAGAATCATGCTAATAACATGCTAATTCATGCTAGAAACATGCTAGTAACATGCTAATTAATGATAGAAACATGCTAGTAACATGCTAATTCATGCTAGAATCATGCTAGTAACATGCTAATTCATGCTAGAAACATGCTAGTAACATGCTAGTAACATGCTAATTCATGCTAGAATCATGCTAGTAACATGCTAATTCATGCTAGAATCATGCTAATAACATGCTAATTCATGCTAGAAACATGCTAGTAACATGCTAATTCATGCTAGAATCATGCTAGTTACATGCTAATCCATGCTAGAATCATGCTAGTAACATGCTAATTCATGCTAGAATCATGCTAGTAACATGCTAATTCATGCTAGAATCATGCTAATAACATGCTAATTCATGCTAGAATCATGCTAGTAACATGCTAATTCATGCTAGAATCATGCTAGTAACATGCTAATTCATGCTAGAAACATGCTAATTCATGCTAGAATCATGCTAGTAACATGCTAATTCATGCTAGAATCATGCTAATAACATGCTAATTCATGCTAGAAACATGCTAATTCATGCTAGAATCATGCTAATAACATGCTAAATCATGCTAGAAACATGCTAGTAACATGCTAATTCGTGCTAGAAACATGCTAGTAACATGCTAATTCATGCTAGAATCATGCTAGTAACATGCTAATTCATGCTAGTAACATGCTAATTCATGCTAGAATCATGCTAATAACATGCTAATTCATGCTAGAAACATGCTAATTCATGCTAGAATCATGCTAATAACATGCTAGTAACATGCTAATTCATGCTAGAAACATGCTAGTAACATGCTAATTCATGCTAGAATCATGCTAGTAACATGCTAATTCATGCTAGAAACATGCTAGTAACATGCTAACTCATGCTAGAAACATGCTAGTAACATGCTAATTCATGCTAGAATCATGCTAATTCATGCTAGAAACATGCTAGTAACATGCTAATTTATGTTAGAATCATGCTAGTTACTTGCTAATTCATGCTAGTAACATGCTAATTCAGACTCGGCTTTTCAAGCCACCATAAAGTTTGTCCTCAAACTTTAATATCTAGTTTTCAATTGCTGTTGCTTGTGATATGATAACACTTGTTGGATTTATTCTGCTCAGACAAAGTCTGAGCATTGACTCATATGCAACTAAGATTATTCAATAAACTCTGTTCTTTCTTTATCATCATTACTTCATCTCCTGCTTTTGCTTCTCTCTGGCTTTCTCAGTCAACTCCTATATTGATATAAGATTGTTAATTCAGGGTATTGGGTGGCTCCTCTGGCTTGTTGTCTGGATACCCAGAGAAACAGACATTTTCTGACAGGATCTGGCATCCAGGGCTAGATCTTATTTATCTGACATAGGGAGTGTGTAATAACAATACAGTACATTATATACCACCAAACCTGTCCCTGAACTTACCCATATCTAGGTCCACACAGCGTCTGTGCGTGCAGAAATCTGCAGATTTCTGCGGATTTTTAGCCTGTCATTGAATCTATTTACTTATGTAAATTTGTGTATATTTATATTTGTTCAGTTTTTAAATACATTTTAATAATATTATTATGATATAATAGTAATATTAAAATATTCATGATTTATGTAATACAGTTTGTAAAGTAATATGTTCTGTCTTTTAGTAGATATATTATATCAGAGACTTGCTTTGTTTACCAATTAAGTGTATCTAATTGGATTTGCACTGTAAACATTAAAGTTAAATATGTTTTTTTATTTATTTCATATATTACATCTTTAGTTATGATACTCCTAAAATCATTCCGCATAAATCCGCAAAATAAAAATTTGTACTAAATTCTCCGCAGAAATAGCAAAAAATGTCTGGCCCTAATTATTAGTGGTTTGATAATTATTATTGATTATTATTTCTCATTTTATTATGGTTTATTACCTTATTATTAAAATTTTTCTGTAATTATTGCTTTATTATTATTTGATTTTTTTTTACCATGTTGTTATAATGTTATAACTGTGTGGATTCAAGCAACACTTGTTTCCATGAGTACGAGATAAGAGAATGTCTCCATTTAAAAGTTTGTATTGTCACTGGGCAATGTTGTGAAGCAGTAATTTTCCTTTGCTGTTGCTTGTGGTTTACTAACACTTGTTGAAGTCTGAGCATGCAAGATTATTCAATAAACTATGCTCCTTATATATCATCATTACTTTGTCTCCTGCTTCTGCTCCTCTCTAGCTTTCTCAGTTAACTCATTGATAGGAGATTGTTAATTCAGTTGAATACTGGTTAACAAGTTTGGCTGTTGGGCAAGATTTTATCTGGCATGGAGAGTGTGTTCTAACAATAGGGTACATTTTCAAACCTATCCCTGACCTGTCCATATCCCACCTCAATAGTGTTGTGCAGAACAATATTGACACAATAAGTGCATTACACTTATTTTTTGAAGCACCTAGTGGTTGAGGCTACCTAATATAAAATGGAACCACAAATTATTTACATTTGTCTGCTGTGAATATTTATGTACAAAGCGATACACAAACATGTAATGTACTTTTTTTGTTATTACACCTGGTAAACAAACCATTTCTTGACGCTTATGTCAACATTACAGCTTCAACGATTACTGCAACATAATAATTTGATAGCTAAATCAAAGAGAATGTAAAGCCAGGCAAATGAGTCCATAAGAAGTAGACAAAAGAATGATCAATTAAAATGTATTATGACTCGAATTAAAACACAATCGCCATAAAGAATTCAAACACAATAAAAAATGTACTGTAACAGCGAATCTCTCTTTAGGACCAGAACTGTGTGTGTTTGTGCGCTTTAGCTACATGTTTCATGAGAAAAGAAAGTGTTTTTTTTTGCCAGTTCATTGCGACTGAAACTTTTTCTTTCATTGCTGAAGATTCATTGTAGATATTAATGATGCTGAAATCAAGCGTCAGATGCAATCAAAGGCACATTGCTAGTATAGCTGCCGCATTGTTCTGCTAGCCGCTCTCGGTTTTTGTGGCAGACAGGCATTTGGCAGCGTAGACTGGAATGGGATGTGGCATGTGTGCGTGAGGTAACCTGTGTCTCCGTGCCCTCTTGTCACTTATCTCTCAGTATCCTTAATGCACGAACACAAGCGCGTTTCAAAGAGAATAATGCGGGGGAACGTCATGTCAACCTTTGATATATTTATATATTTCTTTTGCTCGCATTAAATTTGAAGCCGCATTCTTAAAGAGGATGTCAAAGAAAGGAAAACTGTGTTCCGAGTCAAAGAGGGGAAAACAGACAGACAAAAGTTATGCAAATGAAACAAACGCGCAGAATCACAGTGAAGAATTGATGAGGACATGAAATTGACTCTGAATCTGAAGCTGAACGAGCCGGTGGACACATGTCGCGGTGGCTGTTTTTGTGTGCGCGCGCGTGTGTGTGTGTGTTGAGGGGGGTGGTGATGCGCTTCAGCTGTGTGTGTGTGTGACTTTTGGATTAATTTTAATGCCCCACTCAGCGGGTTTCGTGTCAGTCTCCCCACAGTCTGAGGACCCGTCGAGATGACATCTGAACAGGCACTCACTACGGCGCAGGGAACTCAGAGAAGCCTCAGTGCTGGAGAAAGTGTTTATGAAAGATTCATCACAGATGTCACTCTAATCTGCCATGCATTGTCAGGGAGCTGCTCCAAAGCACACATTGTAAATGGATTCTTCCTCTGACTTAAGTCGTCTCTGGCTAAGAGTTGTAGATGGGATGGAGACTGTTTGGGAGCGGGGGGTAGAGAGAGACAGAGAGAAAGACCGACAGACGAGTGCATAGTGTGAGCGGATAAGGAGCAGCACTTTGTGGGCCGCATTACCACATGTCCGTAGAGAGATGGATGTTTAATGTACAGTCGGCCATCGTCAACCTCATGCATTCCTCCAAAAAAAAAAAAAAAAGAAAAAAAAAAGATCTCCACATAAAATGAGTTCTCCTAGACAGTAATAGAATGGTTCCCCAGAAAATGTAAATTCTGTCATCATTTGTATTCTTATAAACTCACATCATGAACTTCTGCAGATCATATTTTGAAGAACACTTTAGTGGTTCTTTCACAGGGTTTCTGCAGGTTTCATCCAGTAAAACTTAAGAGTTTTTAAGACCCCTTTAAGACCATTAAAAATGAAATTTTAAACGTGCAGTTTTTTTTTTTTTACTCAGTTTATTACTGGGATTATCATGAAGAATCATGTTGTGAATTGTACCTCCTTGCAATAAAAAACTTAACTCTCTACTGCATGGCGTAACCATATGGTAACATGATACTTATGTTCATTTCCCTGCCACTGTTTCTTTAAGACCAACATAATTTTTTTTGTTGGAAAGAGAAGACCTTAGTGTAGCCATGATGTGCTTTGGTTAATTCACATGACATGCAGTATTGTTCTGTAGCGCGATTTCTGACTGGCGTTTATTGTGAGTAGTTGCTAAATGCAAATGTAAACGTCAATAAAAACAAAGGATCAAATTATGTCAGATCCACAAAAAAATCTAAAACATCACCTCCAGTAAGTTATGATGTCATATTCACAACTCAAACTCTTCCTGCACATGAAAGTGAGGATGATATAGATTTTAGTGACCATGAGAATGATGTAGACTGGACATTTGATAAAAGTTAGCTCAGATGCAGTATAATATATATATATATATATATAAACATTGTTAGCTAGTAGCTACATTATTCTGATGCATCTGGATATCCTAGACTTGTTATTTATTTGTTATAATATTTACTAGAGAAAATATTTATATTTACTGTATGTTGTATACATGATAATACAATATTATGATTGTTTTCAATAATATTCAGTAAAAAAAAAAGAAAGAAATGAAAGCTGTTGGAATATGAGTTGTGGTAAAGTATGGATAAGGTGTCATTTATAAGTTCTGTGTTAAAGCTTATAATACTGCAACACCAAATAAATTATTTCAAACAAAAAAAATGATTAATTATAAGGAAAGTTTTAAATTTGAAATTTCCAAGTTAGATCCACTGTTGGACGTTGTTACCATATGGCAACATATCTTAAAGTGCCTTAAAAATTTTTTTTTCCAATTTTTTTTTTTTTACAGCACTTCAAGTTAAGCCATTTTAAGAAAAGAAAAACAGTCAGTTTTTTTACAGGTTTATCATAATGCATGCGGTAGAGGGTTAAATATATAAAATAAGGTTTTATTTAGATGGATTGTTGGTGATTGGATGGATGTCGGCCTGATTGAGTAGCTTTACTTGGAAGAAGCTAAATTAAGACTTGTTTAAAATGATTTAAGACCTACAAGACAATATTTTAGTGACTTTAAGACTTGTTAGGTCCTAACATTTACTTTTTGCAATTTAAGACATTTTGAGACTTTTTAAGACCCAGCGGACATCCTGTTTCAGAATATTATTCAAGTTGGCGCTTTCTTAAATTTAATTCATACAAATACATACAGTAGGTATATTTTCAGTCTACAGCACTAATCAAAACCCTTGTGAGGAGGCTCATATAATTTAATCAATTAAAATGTACTTTTTTATGGTATACCTGTGCCTAATATTACCCGTATATCACCTCAACAGCACCATTAGTGTTGTGGGTCCAACTTTATATTAGGTGACCTAAACTAATATGTACTTACACTCTCAGAAATAAAGGTACAAAAACTGAGGCAGTACCTTGTCAAAAGGTACACTTTTGGATCTTACAAATCAAAATTTGTAAATTTATAGATAAATGTTAATTACAAATGTGTACCTCATTGTACAAAAGTGTATTCTAAAGGTACAAAATTGTCCCTTTAAAGTACCACTGTGCACCTGTAAGATACCAAAGTGTACCTTTTGAAAAGGTACCGCCCCAGTTTTTGTACCTTTATTTCTCACAGTGTACAATATAATTAATCCTTTGTTACAATGTACAGTACTTATTGTGTAAATACATGTTTTTACATTGTACTTGTGATTGATTCTCAGTTCCTAGAGAAAATTTTTAATGAGCGAACAGTGGGGATGGCTTGGTTTTTCCACTGCGGGCTGAATGGATGTAGTAAAGTAGGCATTTCATTCAGAAAGATCGGGAAAGGGGTTTTAGAAGAGTTATTACAACCTAACAGACTGCTCCTGCTCACCATTTTTGTTTGTTGTAAAAACTGACAGTTGAATCAGCGTCGTTAAGTATATTAGCCAGGCCCATTACCTCAAAATCAGTAATCTGATAATTTAACAGAAAACAAACAGGAAGTGCATGGAGATAAAGATTACAAGAGCAAACTATGACATGCACAGAAAAATTATTATTATTCACCAAAAATGGCAATGTGAGCTAACAAAATCATATGGTTAGTTTTGATTTCTTGGGACGTAAATTACAATATAATTACATCTGAAATTAATTTCTGTTATTACATTTGTAATTATACTTTTGACCATCCTTTACACCTTAACCCACCCCTAAACCTACCCATTCCACTAAACCTGTCCCTAAGCCTACCCATATGTCACCTCAATAGCACCAGAAGTGTTCTGCAATATATTATGAACACAGTAAGTACATTGTACTTATTTTTTTGATGCAAGTACACTGAAAAATATGATTCATTGTATTTATAATTTTTTTCAGGTAAGTACTTGCAAATTATTTATATAGGCTGAATTTAAATAAACAAGTAAAAATTATTAATGCTCAACTTGTTTGTTTAAATTCAGTCCATATAAACTGTTTGCAACCACTTACCTTAAAAACATTTAGTAAATCCAATGAATCGATTTTTTTTCACTGTGCATAGTAGTTAAGGCCACTTAATATCAAGTGGGACGGTGTTGTGAAATACAAAATGAATACATTGTACTTATTTTTTGATGCAAGTAGTGCTTAAGACAATTTGTTAGAACCATTTGTCTACTCTGAACATTTATGTACAATAAAGCAATACAAAAAAATGTAATATGCTTTTTGTTGTTATAAAGTGACTCTTTTTATGCAGCTTATGTCAGCATTATAATGAAAGCTTCAGCGATTATAGCAACATGATAATTTGATCATACTGTATGCCTGAATCAAAGAGAATGTAAAGCTAGGCAAGTAAGTCCATATGCAGTAGACAAAAGAATGATCAATTAAAATGAGTCATGACTCAAATTAAAACAAAATTGCTATAAAGAATTCAAACACAATAAAAGATGTAACAGCAAATCTCTCTCTGGGATCAAAACTACAGTATGCATGTTTGTGTGCTTTAGCTACATGTTTCATGAGAAAAGAAAGTGTTTTTTGCCGCTTCATTGAGACTGAAACTTTTCTTTCACTGCTGAATATTTATTGTAGATATTAATGTTTCTTAAATCGCTCTTGGGTTGTGGCAGTTAAAACAATTTTTTTAACTTTAATAAAATGCTTGAATGAGCCGCAAATTGTTAATCTGTGTTTCATAGCAGTTTTTCCACAGCAGTAATGCAAAAAAGAGGAAAAATTGCAAACAGCATTAAATATGCTAAATATTCAGTAAAAAACTGATTGATTAAACTATTTAGCAAACTAAAAAGTAATAGCCAACACAACCAACCCAACACATCAGATGTTTAATCAACTATAAACAAGTGGTATATTTAGATAAGATTGATTGTATTGATTAAATTGGCTTTATAGTACATACTTATACTTTATAATATACACTAGAGCTATATTTATAGTGGTAACTTAGAAACACTTTAGTTCAAGTATTATCACTATTAACCAGTGTCTTATTACCTGACTGTTTGTTAGTACTTACAAAGTACTTACACCCCTAATCCTAATACCAAAACCTAATTATTACCTACTATTTTCCTAATAAATTATCTAGTATAATAACTATTAATAAGCAGCATATTAAGAGTTTATTGAGGCATAATCATAGTTAATAGTTATTAATAACGAGAATTCCACTTTAAAATAAAGTGTGACTAATTTTCAACATTAAAGTTCTTAGAGAAGATCAAGATCACATAATGTAATTAAAAAGTGAAAAACATTTTTGAATTGGCAAACTGTTAATGAATAAGTGTATAACTGTTAGTGTATAAGAAAGAAATCAAACAGTATATTTTGTTGTAAAATGTCTTGACCTGAGGGTTAATAAAAGACGTAAAATCTGTCAATTTTGGGTGAACTATCCATTTTTTTTAGCTGTTACTCCAAATCTTTAGAATAGATTTCAACAAAAAAAGCTGAAAAGATCTTAAACTGTGCAATATGAGCTCAAACATTTCTCGTCATATTCGTCGAAAACTAGGATTATGATGAGATCTTGCGATTTTAAAGTGTGTGAGTATTTCCTATGAAGGTGAAAGTATTGTAATATTAGTCTGGCTGGGTGGAATTTACACCATACAACCCCTGTCACTGTGTTTTTGTGTATTTTTTCTATGAATACATTTTATTTCAGCTCCAGCACAAGCTGCAGATTCACACACAGTGCTGCAGGAATATGAGTTTACTGACCATGTGACGAGAGCAAAGGAGAGATGCCTGACAAGACCACAATGGAGGATTCAGTAAGCAAAGGAGCCTACTGTACATATAAATCCACCAGTGTGCAGCATCCACCTGGATGATGCGATGCGGCCATATTGCACCAGACCGCACAACAGCTTATTGGAAGAGAGGAGACAGTGTGATGAAGCCAATTATGCTATGGGGATGGTTAGTAGGACAGAGGCCAGTGGGCATATTTGGCCAGGATGCCGGGGTTAAACTCCTACTCTTTTTAGAAGGACATCCTGGGATTTTTAAGTCAGGACCTCAGGTTAAAGCCTCATCCCAAAGACGGCACTCATTGAGCGCAATATACTGGGGCATTAGTGCCCACACATGCTGGAGCTCTAGCTGCCCCTGCTGGTCTCACTAACAACACTGCCGTAAGCAACCTAGCTTTCCCATGTGGTCTCCCATCCATATACTGACCAGACACTGCCCTGCTTAGATTCAGTGGGTGTCCATGTAAGCTGCAGTGAGCTAGCTGCCGGTAGTTTTAATAATAGAATGATTAAAAAAAAAACACTCAGTACAATTACAAATGAAACACCACAAAACACAAAATTTAAACAGCACATGCCAAATTATTGAAATAGTCAGGCTGATTAAATGTATGCCATAATAAATGACCTTTTATGAGGGACTTGATGGAAAATTTACAAGGGAAAATGGTCTGAGCAGGTCTTACAGGTATAGGCAAAGTAAATTGTGTGCATTCAAATACAATTTAAATATAAAATGTACAATACTGAGGTCAGATCAAAATCTTGTCTTGTCAAGTTCTTCTGAACCCAATACTCATTTCAAGTGCAAAGTCTGTCATCCGACCCCTACAAGACCAGATATTCTCTTCTGTCCTGTCTGTCTATACCATTTGCTTTAAAGCTCCACTTTTACTTATAATGTATGTATATTTGTGTTTCTCTTAATGTAAAGTGAGCAGTGGTGTAAAGTAACAAATTACTAATACTCAAATGACTGTAATTGAGTAGTTTTTCTCAGAAATTGTACTTTACTAAGTAGTTTTAAAAATTTGTACTTTTACTTTCCCTTGAGTACACTTTTAGTGCTCTATCGGTACTTTTACTCCACTGCTTTCCGTCAACCTGCAGGCACTAATTATTTTTTCTTGTCTATGAGGATTATAAAAATCAGTCCTGCGATTCCTGTCCAATTAAATCGCATATAGAAGGTAAATCGCATCATAATGAACTACCTCAAGACATGGGCAGCAAACTGTTGCAGAAAACGGTTTTGAGCCATTAAAAGTGTCCAAGAAGATGTCCAAAATCTTTACACACAACGATCCAGAGACTGTTTAGATGCATGTCACTGATGAGAAGAGGACGGATGTTTACTGTATGATGACCATAATGGCACTCAGCAGGCACAAGACGTCAACATAATGTCTGATTGACTATGTACCCCAACATCGCGGGGATGTTGCATTTGGTTTGAAAATGAAAATTGGGTTGATGTCAGAACCCAACGTCAGGCCAACGTCAAAGTCCAAATGTCCAACCTAAAAATCAACAAAATATTAACGTCTAATGATGTTACAACTGGATGTTGTGTGGACTTTACCACTATGACGTCGATTGGATGTTGGATTTTGGTTGCCATACCTGACAAATATATGTCAGTATTTGACATCAATACGAGGTTGGTTTAAGATGTTGGCTCCAAGTTGGACTTTGGTCACTTTCTAACGCAGCCTAAAATCGACCAAATATCAACATCATTTGACATTGTACATCATTTGACAAAATAACGTTATCCTTAGACACTAGCTAGACATTGAATTTTGGTCACCTGACATCACAACCTAAATTTAACGTAATATTAACGTCTTATGATGCTGTGTGTCTGCTGGGCATTTACTAAATGCACTACAGAATGTTACGTTTACACACATCTACAAATTACATGTAAATGCATCCGCTTTTTACAACGTAATATTCACTACTCACTACTCTTGAGTACTTTTGAAAGGGCTACTTTTTACTTATACTTTGAATAATATTTACAACAGATACTTTTACTCGAACTACATTTTTAGGCAAGTAATGGTACTTTTACTTGAGTATGATTTTTCAGTACTCTTTCCACCACTGATAGCGGGAAAAATAATTAAATGAAACATAAATGAAAATTCATTAAGAAAGGACAATCAGAAATGTGTATATTTATTATGTTAAATATTACTATTATTAAGCTCAATACAAATTAATTGATCAAGAGTGCTTGTAAATGCACATATAATGTTTCTAAAGATTTACATTAAACAAAATATGCTGTTATTTTGTACTATAAGTAAATCATTAAAAAGTGTTTGCAAATTTCTGTTAAAATATTAATTGCCAGAACCATTTTTAACACTGAAAATATTTTTTATTTTCAGTGATGTCTTCACATAGACAAGAGTCACTGCTTCACCTAGAGGACTACATATTCTGGTGAGATATTTCCCTCAAAACACCATGATTACTGAATGGTAGGGTGGACTGTAAATCTACAGTATACTATATGCATGAGGAAAACTATCTAATATGGATATATTCAACAGTTTCCTGGACTACAAGCAAAGAATAAAATCATGTTTCAAGAGTTTATTTTTAGTTTGCAAAATCACAATTTATTTCTAGAAGTGTTTTTCGTGATTTATATAAGTACACCTATCACACGTGCACTGTTTTCAAGTGCTGAAATTCGATTTGGTGCCTGTGCTTAGAAATATTTGCTTCTTGGAGCACAATATATCCTTGGAGTGTGTTCAGCAGTACAGAGAGTAACCCCTCAACACCACAGCAACATTAGTCTTTCAAGCTTTTAGTGCCACTTTGAAAAATAAAATCTTGTCGAGGGGAAAAGGAAAAAGTCAGAATCGCTCCTTTCAAACACTTTGCTTTTAATGTGACACCTTTCTGATTCTGGGGCCTTTCCCTCTCCATTATCGGGGTGACAATATTAAGCATGACTTATTTATATGCTGTTTTGCGAGGCCCTGGGTGATGAAAGCGATGGAAGTGACAGCGAGGTGAGTCGGACCCGTCCCAGTACCTGGAGTCAACACTCGGCACATTTTGTCGCGCTTTGATCTAAGGGCCCCTTTGCTCGTCTTCCTCCTTTGCCTCAACCACCCCCCCCCCCCCTCCAACCCTTGATAAGGATTTACAGTTTCATCTTTTTCTCTTTTCTCTTTCCCTCACTTTTCTCTCCCTTATCACTTTTGCATCGCAGGGGATGTAAACAAGTCATCTTCGCTTCAATGAGTGATACTGACATGCAGTAGTGCTTCCCTTTAAAGCCACAATATGTAAATGAGTGGACTGGTTTGCACGTTTGCACCTTGCGATTTCAAATTGAAAACACAGATAAAAGCGCTACAAAAATAAAGGTTCCAAAAGTTTTTTTCAATAGAAGAACCATTTTTGGTTCCCTAAAGGACCTATAACTGAACAGCTTTTCAAAGAAGCATTTTTTCTTAGTGTGAAGAACATTTATCAAAATCTAATTTAAAAATACCCACTACAAGAACCTTTGTGGTATGGAAAACTTCCATTGATGTTAAAAGAGCAGTTCACATCCAGAAAGATTTATCACCACTGACTTCCACAGTATTTTTTACCGTATTATGGAAGTCAATGGCAGCCATCATATATATACAAAGATAACCATACAGAAAATATCTGTATGGTTAAATTGGAATAAAAACTCCTAATATACAACAACTACAATTATAAATTGTGCTTTTAAAAGGTAAGAATGTTTAATAAAGTGCAGTTATAACAGGAATAAAACCTGATTCTATAGTTTCCTGGCTCTTTGGCTGCTCTATCAGAACTCTGAGCATGTTGGTTAATTACTGAATCAAGACCAGCTGGATAAAGAGACTGGATTAGATTGCTGATGTTAAGTTGAAAAGGAACGACAGCTACATTCCAGCTGATTCATAAATTATAGGGTGCTCTTATCAGCTCTGGCACATCTGAAACTACAAGATGTGGTTTGTGCTTTGCGCTGAGTGCCATCTATAATGCCTCAAGTGTTGAAAGGAAGAGACATGCAGTCAGATGACCCGAGCCTTAAAAATGTACTGCAGCCTTTTTCTTTGACACCAATGTAGTAAAAAGTCAAAACACTGCAGTCACTTTAATGGTTTGAGTGACAGAAATCTCATAGGTTACTCAGTGTTTAATGAAAATATTAGCTATTAAAAGGTCAGACTTAATAGATAGACAGTGTTGACAGTTAAAAGTGTGTGGCATATATATATGCCACATATATATATATATGCCACATATATATATATATATATATATATATATATATATATATATATATATATATATATATATATATATAGTTGAAGTCAGAATTATTAGCCCCCCCCCCTTAAATTTATTTTGTTTTTATTTTTTTGAATATTTCACAAATAAAATTTAACAGAGCTAGGGCATTTTCACAGCATGTCTGATAATATTTTTTCTTCTGGAGCAAGTCTTATTTGTTTTATTTCAGCAAGAATAAAAGCAGTTTTTAATTTTTTAAAAGCTATTTTAAGGTCAAATTTATTAGCCCCTTTAAGCAACATTTTTTTCGCAGTTAGTCTATTCTCAAAGTTGGGTTGGGAGCTGGGTCTTTTCTACGTAACCTATGATGACTTTCACCTTGTTATTTAGCACGGATGTATACCTGGGTTGGTGAGTCGTCTGACAAAAAAGTGCCCTTCGGAATAAAATCAGCAGGATGCCCTTCTGAATCTTTCACTTACTTCTAAAACACTACTGACCACACTTAAATAGACATCTTTAATCTAGTTATTTGCCTTAATAGACAATAATACAATTAAGGTGTTTACGTGAAGTGCTTTCATGTAAGAGTTTCCTGTAATTTTGGGTGACTTTAACTTCAGTTCGGCAGTTACATAATCACTCATGAACATTTCATTCATGCCCCCATGACAAACTGGGGTATTAGACGCAAATAAGGAGTGGTAAGAGTGTTATGGACTTTAATAATGCACGCCGCAAGGAAAAAAAAAAACACCCGCATTTCGTGATGTATGTGTGTGTGTGTGTGTATGTATACGTGTGCGCGCTCTGTCCTTTACTGACAGCCGCGTGTGTGGATCTTGTCGGAAAATATAGTGAAAAGTCTTATATGGCGGTAATAGTTTGATCGCGGTGTTTACTTCAATAATGACACTAATATGTCCTAATTCAATTTCTGTTTAGTTCAGTTATGACTTTAGTCGGATTAAGGTAATCAAAAATCGCAGTTTCGAGCTTATGTAGGCCTACAGTTCAAAATTCATGTTTATCTGAATAAACAGTTAGTAAACACAAGTACATCTTATTGAACATAATTCATTTTCATCACCATCAACAGGAGATGAGCCCCTGGTCTAATGCGCTACCTGGCTTGAGAAACCCGTTCTCAAAGACTTATTATTTGGGTAGCGCACATATTCTGAATGCCTTCGGCAGAATATTTTAAGTGTAATTTATTCAAATATGCTGATTGTCTACCCTATATTGTACACTCACCGGTCACTGTATTAGGTACACCTGTCCAACGGCTCGTTAACATAATTTTCTAATCAGCCAATCACATGGCAACAACTCAATCCATTTAGGCATGTAGACATGGTCAAGACAATCTGCTGCAGCTCAAACCGAGCATCAGAATGGGGAAGAAAGGTGATTTAAGTGATTTTGAATGTGGCATGGGCTACAGCAGCAGAAGACCACACCGGGTGCCACTCTTGTCAGCTAAGAACAGGAAACCGTGGCTACAATTCACACAGGCTCACCAAAATTGGACAATATAAGATCTGAAAAACGTTGCCTGGTCTGATGAGTCTCAAATTTTGCAGGGACATTCGGATGGTAGTGTCGGAATTTGCCATTAACAACATGAAAGCATGGATCCATCCTGCCTTGTATCAATCGTTCAGGCAGGAGGTGGTAGTGTAATGGTGTGGGGGATATTTTCTTGGCACACTTTGTGCCCATAGAACCAATTGAGCATTGTGTCAACGCCACAGCCTACCCGAGTATTGTTGATGACTGATGACTGATGGCTACTTTTAGCAGGATAACCCGCCATGTCACAAACCGTGAATCATCTCAGACTGGTTTCTTGAACATGACTATGAGTTCACTGTAGTCAAATGGCCTCCACAGTCACCAGATCTCAATTCAATAGAGCACAATTGAGATGTGGTGGAATGGGAGATTCGCATCATAGATGTGCAGCCAACAAATCTGCAGCAAATGCGTCATGCTATCATAAAAATATTTCCAGTACCTTGTTGAATCTATGCCTTGAAGGATTAAGGCAGTTCTGAAGGCAAAAGAGGGTCCAACCCGGTATTAGAAAGAGGTACCTAATAAAGTGATTAAAAAAAGAACAATGATAAAATATATAAAATTATTCTATAACTTTATTGTACAGTTTACAAATATTATTGTAAAGTGTTACAAGTCTATTTAACATTTACAAATGTTAAAATATATATATATATATAAGCCATCGGCCACTGTGGTATTACATTGGTAACTTAGCTTTTCCAAACTTTTTTTTATTAATAACGCAATAGATTCACCATGCTTTAATGACCAGCTTCACCACCAGCTGGACCGGCATGAAACCCAAAGCAACCAGCATAAACCAACCTTGACCAGCATGGAAAATTAATTTCAATGATTCAATGATCACAGCCTGTCCTCTCAGCATAAGAAGAATGATTTCTACCCCCCATTTTCATCAAAACATCTTCATCCATGCTTTTCTTCAACACCAAGCTGCACAATGCCAGTAAGAATCTATCCTTCCCAAACACTACATGTCTATATTCCCTACTACTTTATTCCAACACAGAATAGATCTTCCTTTCTGTGCTTGTTTTCCTGCTGCTGCATGTGAACTTGATCACACACTGCGCTGCAATTAAACAGGAATGAGGAGGCTGTTGGTTTGAAGAAAAAAAAGGAAGCCACCAAGACAAAAAAAAGTTGACGCATAATGTAGTTTATGTGTCACATCTAATTTACTGCACTCACTGCAACTTAAACAGACGTGATAAATTATTTGAGAGGGAGGAGTAGAAAGGGGGGAAAAAAGAGCAGGAGAAAATGACATTGTTATTCATCTGTGTCTTTGTCACAGAGTCAAGAGCCAAAAGATGTGCAAAGAAAACTTCTCTCCCCAGGGTTCAAGCAAACATAGTTCAAACAAAGTAAACAACTGTTTTTCTCAGATGCTCACATTAGTGTTGCTGCAGGCAGGCAGAAGTTGTTTTCCTTGACGTTTAGCCAGTGTTTTTGCTGGTGTGGTACAACATTTCCACTCCATCGACATCGCTGTGCAATTATTTGCGAAATTTCAAGTAGTAATTTCTACTAGTATTCTGTAATAAAGCGGCAGTCATGCAGGCACATGTAATGCTTAATGTATGTTGTCGGTTTCCAAGCAAGCAGCTCAAGGCGTGTGTCTTTTCACAAGTCTCCTTCTATGTTTTGTTGCTTTGTAAATGGACTTCTATGATAGGCCGCTTCTACACCCTGCTGTTCCGTATAGGCTTTCCCAGCGTTGCCAGGCTTGTTTTGATATGACTATGACGGTGGTTGCCTCTGAAATAACAGCTCGCTGCGCTGTGCACCTTTTCCCATGTGGCATTATTTTCTAATAAGTTTTTGTTTTACACTGAAAACAATCAAACTCGCACTCTCTCAAGTTGTGAGAAAGCCAGGGAGAGAACAAGAAAAACGCCTTGGGTAACAATCGCTTTGTTGAAAACTTAAGTCTTTATTCTCTACCTGGTTTAGAAGGAGAAAAATCCCACAAGAAAACACTTCAAAGACAATACTATGCGAGAAAGCGTACATTATTATAAGTGCTTGTATTTTTTAGTAATCACACATTTGTTTTGAGTGATGAACTCTTGACTTTTGTTTAACAGGCTGTCTGGCTATTTGTGCAGTTTTTAAGAAGCCAAGCACCTTCATTATAATTCCTCCCTATCAGCAAGCCCTATCAGCAATATGCAGAATGATAGAATTTGGCACAAGCAAAGCCCTGATAAACTCACAACAAAGTTAAAAATCAAAGTTTGTTTTCATACTTCTTTAAGGGTAAAGAGGAAATTGAAATGCCTAAGCAGGGGTTTTCTGTTAGCAAACATCTCAATGGCTACAAATGCTGTTTAGATGATTATGTACAGTAAGTCAGTGTTTCTCAGTCACATTTCTGGAGGACCATCAACATTTTCCATGTCTCCTTAACCAAACACAACTGATTCAGATCATCAGCTTGTTAGCAGAGATTGAAAGACCTGTAATGGGTGTGACAGACAAAGGAGACATCCAAAACATGCAGTGTTGGTGGTCCTCCAGGTATGTGGTTGAGAAACACTGCCGTAAGTCATACCTGTCAACACTCTTCTTTTCCTGGGAGTCTCCCATAATTTTAGACATGCTACATTTTGTTCAAATGTTAAGAAATATACATTTTCCTCAATAGTGCAGTTATAATTGCCAGAAGTGTTGCTCTTGTAGGCTGCTGGACAACACTCACATTTAACTGCACTACAAATCCCATCATGCACTTCACTCACACATCTGGCCTAGATACCCCATTATTGCAAAAAGACACAGCTAAAGCTGTTCAGGATTAATTACACAGACTTTTATACACCTCTCAAACACACACGTTGCTGAGTTCTCTTTAACTGTACTGTGACATTACAACACGTTTTTTCTTGTCTAGTCTTCCAGTGTTTTGAACCTTGCCTGGTTCTTAGTGGTGGGCAAAGCGAGGCTTCATGAAACACTGAAACAGTCGAAGCAAATGTGTTAAAGCTTTGAAGCGTTTCGAAACCTGTCTCTACAGTGACACCTAGTGGTCATTTTTATGCATCGCTCTGGAACAGCTTCAGCAAAGAAATAGGTATGCAAATTGAGGTATTAAACCCCACGTTGTAAAATTGAAGCTTCAAGTGATTTCGAATAGGTTCGAATCCAGTGTGATGCAGCCATAGATGATAATTTTTAAATGCTCTGTTCTTGTAACGTGTTTTGTTTAAAACATTGGCCTGACACCTGAATGAACACTTTGTGAATAAATATGTCTTGTTTTGGTCATAAAACAATAACATTATTAAAATACATCACTTCACAAATTCAGAGTATTTGTACAAGTCGGCAATCGAACCTGAGATATTTGCAACACAGTAACTTTCACTAGGCTACACGAGACAGAGTTTATTACCTGACCCTGTCAGTAAAATGCAGATTCTCTAGGTGTCGAAACACTTTTGAAATGACCAATGCTTTGAATCACTTTAGTCACATGACCCTGCTGTTTTGAAACACTTTAGTCACGTGACCTGTGAGTTTCAAATCATGCTTGGGCACAGTTTCGAAAACACTTGTGCTTCGGGATCTCCAAACTGTGTCAAAACGCCAGTTTCACATCAGCCATCCCTACTTGTTCTATCATTTGATTCATTGCTGCCTGTACCTGTCACGGATTGGCCAGGCTCTTCCACCAGTATCACGTAACGAGCACCTTCACCTGAGTTCCAACCACGCACAGCTGCACCCAATCACTCAGACACACTATAAAAGCACACACCTCACTTCACTCATTGTCCGGTCTCGTTCCTACGAAACGGACTCTGAGTGAACAACTTCCTGGGTTTCACTCCCCTGCGATCTCAGTATTTATACTTACCTTTACTCTGTTTCCTTCCAGTCTGTCCAGTGTTCCCGGTGTCCTGTCAGCGTTGTGTGTATCGTCAGTCTGTCTTCCCCGCAAGCCCTCTGGTGTGTGCATTCGGTCATCCTCAGTGTTTGTCATCCCACCTGCCTCAGAGGATCATTAGTTCCACTGAACTCCATTCACCTCTCAATAACTATCCATTTATGCTCAACTGTTGTAATAAACATCGTTTATACTTACTCCCCTTGTTTGTCTGTCTGCTTCCGTAACAGTACTGACCATTCGCCTGTTCTTTGCATGGCTCTGCATGTACCTATTTGACCCTGTTGACTGTTGCCTGCCTGACCATTCTCTGTGTAATAAAATACTTCACGTGGATCCTCAACTCCATTGTCAGCGTTCTTCACATAACAGGTGCCTCTTGTACGGGGTATGAATAATTTCAGGCTTGACTGTATATATTAATTATCATGTCACTTTTTTTATTCCAAGTTTCTCCAGTTGCCAGATCATGTATAAAGCTCAGCACCTCACAGAATCAACAAAACAAGTTTCAAACCATTTGTGACTTCAATCTGGCAATCTACAACCCTGTTATATGCACATGTAGATACTTGATTTGAATAGTGTCAGTGGTAAAAATGAAAGGAAGAGTCAGGTGATGTTCTGTCAAAGATAAGAAAATTTAACAGCAGCTGGACAGAAGAATAAAATTTCTTATCATAAAAATTATGGCCACACTTTTTGCAAGGTGTGTCGTATTTTAAAATCAAACACGCTGGGGAAAATATCATAGCTCAACTCAGCAAGAAATCATCAAGAGAGAGTGGACAGATTCTAGGGCCTTGTAGGGAAAAGTGAAACTGAGACCAGGTTCAGTCAGTTAACTATCCTGATGAAGGCACTTATCATTCCTAGCAATGTGTCACACTGGTAGAAAAGGATGGTTATCTTTGATCAGTTTTATTCAAAACAAGTCCCTGAATCAAAGTGAGTAATTAGGAGAGTGATGTCAATGCTGTTAACGGCCTATTCAACAGCTCAGAAGGTAAACATCTGATGTAAGCGATCTTACACACAGTTCGTTCTGAGGAACATCAGCAGGTGAGTATACAGACACACAGTTCATCAGGTAGATCTTCAAGCAAACACCATATGAGAGTAATCACTTCCCTTGATCAGCAGATTAAGTTTCCGAAGGCACATAAGAAACATCCATGGAAGAAGGAGCGAAGGTGAGGACAATACCGGCCGATGAGTGGAAGAATGAGGTGGGTCTTTATAGTGTCCTTGATGAGGGGGAACAGGTGCAGGTGATTAGAAGGTCGGTGCCGGAGCAGGAACGAGCTTAGGGGTGTGACATTAGCAAACAACTCTGAAATTGTACTTTGCTTGCTACTAGATTGAGTGACAATACTTTTAGTTGACTTTTTAGCAAGACGCTCCTCATATAGCTGCCTGTGGTGCTTTTTTAGGTGCTGGTTGTTTTATTTCCTCGTGCTGTGGCAACAATTCTGCGACACCTCTTACAAATGACCTGGTTTTGTTTGGTGTCTGTGACTTTGAAACCAATATTATTTAATTACCGACGTGCTTTTTTCTTTGATATTAATTTGTCTATAATACTTCTGAGGCGGCAGATGACATCATCCTATCCACTCACACTTTCCTGTTTGTTTTTTTATTGTCGATGCTCCGCATAGTTCGGTTGAATAAGTCTGATTGGGCAGAATGGAAGTGTGCTCACTCAAATAGCTAGTAAGACTGTCACACACAGACAGCAGTCACGCATTCTGGGTGGGGGAAGTTAAATAATATATATTTTATATCACAGCCTCTTGCGATTCAGCTAATTGCAATGTTTCAAATCATGATTGCGATTCGATTTCGACTAATCACACAACTCTACCTTTCACTGGACGTTTATCAATGGCTGAAAAACACCAGGCATATTGCCCAATCTAGATGTAAGAAAATCTGCACCACACATAAACCCAATGTAATGTATAATGTCACAAAATGAAACATGACTAAAACAATGTACGAAAATGTAAAAAAAGAAAACAAAACCAAACATTAATAATAATTAGTAATAATTACTTATAACAATGTACTTAAGAATGACAGCGTAGCTTTTGTTTTTGTTGAGATTTGTTTTGTTTGTCTATTAAGAATGACAATGGATAATTTGCTGATGTTGTAGGTTATTTGACACTTTAATGACTTTGTAGTCAAACTGTACACAATAACATTTACTTAAAACATACTTAATTAAGCATTAGGAATAAAGTAAGAAAATGTCGCTCGTACTCTTACAGTTTAGTACTTTGGATGCACTGCAGGTTTTGATCTGCATCACAGGGAAAAAAAACATTGCAACAAACTGAGCAAGGAGAAAAACACCTTGATGCTTCCAACCAGAGCTAGAGAGAGATTTCTAAGAAGAACATTTTCACTTGTACTTGTTGTCTCTAAGCTATAATCCAGAAAATCCAACAAAATGGCATCAAATTCAACTGCTTTGCATCAGAAGGGAAATTTGCCCTGAGAACAGAGTGCTACTGCTAAAGCCTCCTATAATGTTAGTATATTTAGTTTTAGACAAATGCTACAGCTGCATATTTTTTCTTCAAATGTAGATTCTTAGCAAGATGTGCAGAAAACACACCCATTCCCATTGTCACTTTCAAATGCAAATGGGGCCTCATTAAAAAGTGCAAGTGATATTCATTAACACTCGGACCGCCAGATTTTATTGATTTATCTGCTCGAAAAACCTAATGCACCCTATGGGCAAGCGAGGTACAAAGGTTTATCTAAATGCTTATTTAAATTATGTGGCTCACGGGGAAAGGAGAACACTAGCTTTAGGCTCTGGCATCTGGAGAGGTAACATTTACATAAGCCTTTCTGCATGAGGTGCTTCATTATTTCAGTCATCATATCCACGCTTTGAACTTCACCACAAAACAACTAGTTGGGGATGTTTAAAGGAGCGAGTCATAACTGAATCACGTATGCCTTTTAGTTTAATGTTTGAATTTTCAGCATTGCGGAAATTCTCTCAAGTCACCCATTACTGTTTTATGCTGTTTCTCTAGGGACTGCGTCACAATACGGAAAAAAAAAAAAACTATCACAGCTTCCGGTTCATGTGGACTTTAAAACCTGGTTTATAAAATATCTTAATTTTAAAATATCTTATTTTTTGTTCAACAGAACAAAACAACTCAAACTGGTGATCAACTCAAAGGGTGAATAGACCGTTTTCACAAGCCAATTATGACACGTTTAATGGTTATCAGCATCTTAAATCCTCGAAAGCTTTTAATATTTAGATTAAAAAAAAAAACATATGAACATTTATGTATGTATTATATCAAATTACAAAAAATAATTACCGCTAGTGCGAGGCGTTCCTGCACACAGGCTCATTCTGGAAACGTAGTTCCATGGACGTTTCTGGAATTATGTAGCCGGAGGTACGTGTGGCTGCATTTAATTTTTTTAAACGAACGCTATGGGGTGGTATGACACCGTTCCTTTTTGCACTTACCAGCTGACCACTTACCTCCGTGTGGAGGGCTTTCCCACTCCAACCAGTTTGTCCAGTTAGCTCATCTTGTACGTCGGCGGAGTTGAGACGCAGAGAGGAGTTGACCACGGCGATGATGGGGTTCGAGTCCGGGAAGAGCGGTAAGACAAAAACAGAATCGAAAAAATAAAATGAACAAGTGAATAACAGGGTGAGAATGTGGTAAAATCTGAAAACGTGGTAAAAATTAGACGAGGGCTTTTCTTTTTCTGGATGGCTTTTGTAAATCGTTGGTTGGGTTTATGGAAGTAAGTAGGTGGGCAGGTCAATTGATAAAATTGGTTGGGTTTAGGGAAGAAGGAGGGTGGGTCAGTTGATTGGTCGGTCGGCCGGTCAGTCATACAGTCAGTCAGACAGACGGTCGGTCGACAGCTGCCTTTGGTGGGTTTACGCAAGAACAGCAGGCACGAACAGGGCTTGCGAGAGAAATTTGAGATATGAAAAAGCACACACAGCGGCCTGTCGTGGATTCGCGAAAACAAAAGCTGCAAGAATTTTGCAGTCTCCAAAAACGTCCATGGGACTACGTTTTCAGAATGAGCCTGGGTTGGTTTTTAATGCAGCTTCTATGGAGCAGAACAGTAAATATGACATAATTCTCTTTTCTGTTAGCAGTTTTTAGTCTAACACATTTTTTTCCTTTTTCTGAACATCTCTATAACCTCATCGTGGAGTTTTTCTTTTATTATTTGAGCAAACGACATTGTAAAAAAAAATATTTGTTGTATTCTCCCATTCACTACGCTCTAGGTTTTCCCAATGTTTTCCTATGACGACTTCCGCTACTGAGAAACCCGAAAATGTAAAAAGGGTCTATAAATAATAGCAGAATCTTCAATTTTGGGCAAACTATCCATTACTATCCATTTAAGAAAGAAATATTGGAAGAACCAAAACTCAACTGTACTCAACAGTTGCACTGTATGGAAGCAGGAAATCTCTGACTAACCACCTGCAGTAATTTCCTGTAAATCAGTTTGTTTTGATATGATTGCATGTAATTATTAAATCAAATCAAATAATTCTGTAAATTTAATGAAATATTTAAATCTAAATTATTTCACAGTTACTACTACTACTAATAATAATCATTTTATAACAATAACTTATTTAGTCAAAAAAGAAAAGAAATAAATGCAGGGAAACTTTTCTTTTGACAACAGATTTACAAACCATTATCTGATTACTTATTTACTGTATATAATAACAGTGCATATGATGTGATAATTATGCTAAACCATATTGCATTACCGGACAGTTAAGGTCTTTGCACACTGAAGTTTGAAATTTTCATATGCGTTTTTTTTATATGCGAAAAAGTCATCACATAAAGAAACCTTGCACACTGAATCCGATGCATATTAATTAATCAATTACGAAAAAACGCAAAACACTTTGGAGTCAGTTCAGGCAGTCATACTTTGTTGTCCTCTCTTCTCCGAAGTAGAAAAGAGGAATAGGCAGTCAGTGGAATTTTGATACATTGGCTGTGATAAAAACATACCAAAACGATACCAAAAGCGGAAATGCTTTTATTATAATGTCTAAGTGCTTTTCTGATGCGAAAATTGCAAAAAAAACAAACCTGGTTTGATTTTTTTTAATGACAGACGAATGTTTTGGAGGCAGTGTGTCAATACGATTCACACAACGTGAGGCCGAATTTATTTTTTAACGTGCATAAATTATGGACGAAAATTTCGGATTCAGTGTGCAATAACCTAGAATTAATACATTTTTTTACTAGCAAAATAGTGAGTAACATTTCATATATTCACCAAATGGAATAAAAAAAAATAAATGTATAATTTATAAAATAATTAATTCAAAAATTTTGACCTGTCCAGTTTCAAGATAAACACTGTTATGCCCATGCAGCATAAATACCTATAATACAACCTCATATCATAATTCTAAGCAATAAGGGATCCAATTACATCTGACCTTGCTCACAGCTGAAGTGTAAAAGCCAGCCTCGCTCACCTATCATGAGGATTTAGATCATAAAAGGCTCCTATCAAAGAGATTCCTTTCTGTTTCTGCCTCTTTCCTGCTGTCTTTTTTACTCCCTCACAATCCCCTCCAGTGGAAACAAGGTGCCTCTGTGATTAAGGGCCAGAGCGGTGCCACCCTTGTCATTAGAATAAAAGAAAGTGAGCACGATCTCCACAGGGGCTAATGAACGCCATGCATCACACCAGGCTTAAGGACATATCTGTGGCATCATTAACTAACAGTGCAGAAAGGCCAGGGCGAAGGTTGGCAGCCTGAAGACAGATCTCTAATCATCAGCCAGAAACCACAGCGCTTGCGTCTGATTCTTTCGCTTTATACTATTTGAGGTAATTTTATGATATTAACATTTATTCGTTTAGCAAACGCTGCTCTGATCATTCTTGTATGTCTGATGGGTCACCGATATAATCTCGGCCTAAGACCGCAAGGCCATGGACATATGACTGAACAGATGGCACACAAATTGGAAACATGAGTTCGTCAAGTGATCAGAGGAATTCTACAGGTTTTCCAAGTGTTGTGTCAGAGGTTTAGCAGGATAAACTAGTGCAGGGCTTTCGAATATACAGTTGAAATCATAATTATTAGCCCCCCTGAATTATTAGCCCACCTGTTAATTTTTCAACACATTTCTAAACATCGTAGTTTTAATAACTCATTTCTAATAACTGATTTATTTTATCTTTGCCATGATGACAGTAAATAATATTTGACTAGATATTTTTCAAGACACTGCTTTACAGCTTAAAGTGACATTTAAAGGCTTAACTAGGTTAATTAGGCAGGTTAGGGTAATTATTTAGTCTTTAAAACAAAAAGACACCGTTCCTTTTCGTGCTTACCAGCTGACCGCTTACATCATGTGGATGGCTTTTCCGCTGTTACCAGTTTGTCCATTGGCTCGTTGCATACGTCAGAGGATTTGAGATGCAGAGCAGAGTTGACTGTGATGACGGGGTTTGAGTCTGGCGAAGAACAGTTCCAGAAGGCATCTGTATCATAGCACATACATAATTATCCACTTTGTAAGAGAATGTAAAGGTATTAAAATATTTTTTTCTCCCAATTTAATACCCCGCCAGGCAGGTGAAGGTGGAGGTGGTAGCCCGACTGAAAAAACAATATCCCCGGGACATCAGGTTACCGGATTTTGCGAGCCCTTGGATTGCTTTTCAAAATAATGTGGTTGGGTATAGGGAAGTGTGTGGGCACTAATCAATCAGTGCTTTTTATAACACTATCAGTTGGGTTTAGGGAAGGGAGTGGGTGGGGTATCGGTCAGTCAGTCAGTTGACAGCGGCCTCTGGTGGATTTACACGAGAAGAGCAGGAGCGAATGGTACCGGCGAGATACATTTGAGATCTCAAAAAGTGTACACATTGGCGGATTCGTGAAAACAATAACTGCAAAAAAATTTACCTCCTGGGTCATATTTGGCACTCTCCAGAAATGTATATAGTGGTACATAATCAAAGTGACCCTGGTTTGGCCAAATGTTATGAATTCATATGATTTCAATAGTATAAAAATATAAAAATTTTTAAAAGGTGTGCCCCTAAACCTACCCCTCATTTAGGAGTAAGCAAATCATAATAAAATGCATGAATGAGAATGTACAAATAAAACTAAAGCCAAAAATTGTGAATTACCACAGGATTTGCACAAAGACCTGAGTAAATGATTACAGAATTATACTATATTAAATTATCAATTGGTGAACAATTACATGCTTTACATGCATTTTGAAGATTAGATTTCAGTTGAACTAAAACAGCAGGAATTACTTTTATTACTACATGAATTTAATTAATTAAATAATTCAGAAGCCATTATGCTAGTTTTTAGTGATCACAAAGAATTTACTGAAATTACTACGATTAAAGTTTCTGAAATAATGCAGAAGTATTAATTCAACTTTAACTCTATAGAAGCTGTGTGTTTGTTGGGCTACTAAATTATTAACTCAAATCAGTAATTTGCATAACATCATTCAGGTATCGCGGACTCATCATAGAAGTCTTTTATCTCTTTTACAGTTGCTGATTATACAGAAAATGAAGCAGGAGTATTTTAATATTATGTTGTGTTTTATGATGGCCATATAATACACCATAATGATTTGTAAAATTTACATGTATGCTGTTTAAAAATATTTTAAATAAGTAAATAAAGTCCAACATAGGCTCATACTGAAAATGCAGCCCTATATACGTTTCTGGAGACCATGAATTATGTAGCCAGAAGTACAAATGGCTGCATTTAATTTTTAAAATACATGCTATGGGACGGTATGATGCTGCTCCTTTTCCGCTTACCTCTGTATGGACGGCTTTCCCGCTGTTACCAGTTTGTCCCGTTAGTTTGAATGTATCTCGACAGATATGCAGATACTAGAGACGCAGAGAGAAATTGACCATGCCTTTCCAGAAAGCAGGTAATGCAAATACAGAATAAAAAAATAAAAAAAGTAAATAACAGGGTGAGAATATGTTAAGATTTGAAAATGTGGTAAAAATAGGCGAGGGCTTTTCTTTATCTGGATTGCTTTTGAAAATTGTTGGTTGGGTTTAGGGAAGTGGGTGGGCGGGTCAATCAATACAACTGGTTGGGTTTAGGGAAGGAGGAGAGTGGGTCAGTCAGTCATTCAGTCCGTCAAACAGTCAGTCAACAGCGGCCTCTGGTGGGTTTATGTAAGAACAGCAGGCACCAATGGCACTCGCAAGAGAAATTTGAGATCTCAAAAAGCATACACAGCAGCCTTTGGTGCATTTGAAAAAACAAAAACTGCAAAAAAATGTAGCTCCTGGGTCGCATTTGGCGCTCTCAAGGAATTTATATAGGTACGTTTTTAGAATGAGCCTGGATTGGTCAAGTCTGATCTTGCCAGATAGTTTGAGCTGTTATCTTCATGAATGATTTGCATTTTAGTGATCTACTAAAATAATCCCAAATCAATATTTTGCATCCAATTCTAGCTGTGCTTTAAGCAGAATAAAATACTTCTAGCTTGTTATTATTATAACATAATCCCATTCAGGCTGATATAATGCCGCTTCAAATGATCTTTTTTTCTGTTCTCTTCATGACACCATCCAGTCTAGTCCTTAACAATATGATTGTACCTGGCTTTGTGTACTATGTATAGGTTAGGGATGTCCATAATCAGTCCTGGAGGGCCAGTGTCCTGCTGAGTTTAGCTCCAACTTGCTTCAATGCACCTTCTAGGAAGTTTCTAGTATATCTAGTAAGAGCTTGATTAGCTGGTTCAGGTATGTTTGATTAAGGTTGGAGCTAAACTCTCCAGGATACTGGCCCTCCAGGACCGAGTTTGGACATCCATGGGTTAATCAGACTACACATGGTCTCAGCTATACCTGTGCATTAAAAACACAATCCTTCACCACAGTGAAGCTATAGTAAATGTGAAGATTCTTGAGATAGATTTTGTGTTTCATGTTGGTACAAAACATATGAAAAAAGCTCATTAAAATAGAAAAATTGCTTAATTATGTATCAAAGCACCAGACACATAAGTAAAAACTACGTAATTCCAAGTGACGCTGGTAGTATTTTGCATTTCCAAAAATAATTGTGTTTGCTTTTGAATGAATTTACACTTTTGCTAAAGAACCTCTCCCCTTTTCAGAAGCGAACATTATGCATTAGCTAAAGCCAACAGAAATGCATCTCTCCCACTCTCTCCTTGACCCTGTAGCCTTGTAGCTTTGAGTCTGTGTTAATCAGGCCATGACCTTTCCAGAGCCTCTCCGAGAAACCAATAAGAAAGAAAGGATGGAAACAATGTCACGTCGGGTCTCCCGTTTCTCTTTCTCTCTCTTCCTGCCCCAGGAGGGTCCTGAGAGGCCCCTGGCACAAGAGCACCGTCTCAGCTCTCATTAGTGCGTCATGATGAAACGAGTTGTAACGCATGTCATCAGCACAGGCTACGCTAAGCTAATCCGACGGCCTGCCTTGTGAATCATGCATGACCCCCGTCTGCCTCGGTGCGAGTTGCAGGCCCAGAAGACTACGGAGGCTCTCACCTCGAAGGGAGCATCAAAGATTTACACGCTTTACGTCTCTTCCTACGAATCCACCACCTTTCCATCTATTGACCTCTGCTTTCCTCTGGTGTGAGATCTTTGCCACCCTCACAGGGCCAACAACACCTCCTTTCCTGTACACATATGGTACGGTATCTGCTTTTGACTGAAAGAATCGAAAGGGGGAAAATATGGCCGGAGAAGGAGAAGAAACGAACATGGGCACGAAAGAGTGTATGAACAAGGGAGCTCATGAGATTACAGGGGTGTTACAGCATGGTGTCATTAACATTTTAGACCCCAGAATCTCTTGGCCGTTGGCTCTGTCGGTGGAAGAAGAACACATGCTTCAGTCAAACGCGTCAGCTCGTCCCATGACACCAAAACAGACAGACGACAAGCATCAAGGCCTTCAGTCACAGGTAGTGTTGAGATGAAACCCGCTATTGAGATGATTTGGATAAGATTGTGAAGAATGAGAGAGGTTTTGTGCAATAATTAGCATTGAGTTTCATGTACTGGTAAAAAGTTTGGAAAGGTTTTTAGTTTTTTGGAGAAAAATATGTAAATACACTTTAAAAAAGGCATTATTGTGATGGCAAAGCTTAATTTTCATCTGTCATACCTCTATTTATAAACCCCACTTGATTCCTCAGAAATCATTCTAATATGCTGATTGATGATGAAGAAACAATTGTTAATTTAGTTGGAAATGGGATGATAATGGTTTTAAAACTGCTAACATTTTCTGTTATACCGTTCCCTACAACATATGTTTTTTTTTTAACATGTTTTTTACAGCTATTTTTTGTTAGGGCAATAGTATCTCCAGCAGAAAAGGACCATCCACATCGAAAGCTACTGGTCAGTCCACGATTCAGGAAACATTTGAAAAACAAATTATAAAACGCTTATAAACCAATATCCAAGCATGCTATGGACCTGAAGTGTGCAGTGGCTTACTTTATAAAGTAAAGAAAGCTGCCCAAAGATGCCTTTTGAAGTTGTAAATAAATCATCACCTTGGAATTATAAGGTTCTATCTGCGTTCTAAATGATTTTGAGATACTGAGCTTCAAAGTTTTTGCATTCCATATAGCAAACAATACTGTATGTGTGTAACAGTTGTCTTTCATACATTAACATGACAGAGACCCTAAATATATAAACGTAAATGATCAAAATTCTCTTACATTTGCAAATTACGCAGGTAGAAGCTTCTAGTTCTAAAAAGTCTTTGTCCTGCATGGAATAATAAGGTTCTATTTGGCAGACCATTAATTGAAGCAATACTTTTCAATACATACGATCACAAAAAATATAAATTGGTGTTGGAACAATATGTTGAAGCTTGAGAAAGTTACATTTTTGCTTTCTATAACATTTATTTAATGGTTTATGATGAATGTTTTTTCTTGTTCAAATTAAGCATAAAAGGCTGTGCAAAATATTTTATCAACTGCAGCTGTAAATTTTATGCAATTAATATGGTAATATTTCGTCACCTTGGAAATATAAGGTTCTATCTGCGTTCTGAATGATTTTGAGATATTGAGCTTCAAAGTTTTTGCATTCCATAAAGCAAACAGTATGTGTGTAACATTTGTTTTTTTTTTAAATGAAAAGTCTTAAAATGTAAACAACTTATAAAAAACATCCCATAATGTAAATAAGTTGTCATTTGATAAGAATATGTCAATAACTCAATTTTGACAAAAAATGTCAGATAGAACCTTATAATTCTAAGGTGACGATTAATTCAATTGTGTGCTTTATTTGAATGATTGAATTTTATTTATTGAATTACATGTCTAATAAATTAAATTAAATTAAATTAGTATTTGCCCTTCAAGTCTTAAAATCAAATTTAAAACCTCTTAAAAGAAAACAGAATGAGCAAAAGAGATTAATTAACACTGAAATTTTTTTTACTGATTATATATACACAAATAAAAATATTTTACATTTTTTAATAGCTGTTTCTTTTTCTACAATGTAAAATTTCATATTTCATCTCAATGTCATAAAATGCTTCTAAATTGTCAAATTTACACACATCTTTTCAGTTTTCAGATTTCTTCTCAGTTTTGTGTGGCTCACCATTATTTAATCGATTTTTAATTCATTTAACTCTGGTTTTGTGTTTCTTTCTGGTCTTTCCCGCTGTCAATTGAGCAGTTTGGCAAAACATGACAAAGAAAGCTAATCCTGATTAGTCCTCATGCGTGTATATGAAATGCTGATTGGCTCACAGAAAGAACCTTATAGACCCAAGCTAGAGAGTTCGACTTTGTAGATAAAACCTTTTTGTTTTTTAAATAAAAAGTCTTAAACTGTAAAGCTTATAAAAACTGTTTTTGAAAACACTATTGGTTGGGTTTAGGTAAGGAGGACGGTGGGTCAGTCGATCAGTCATTTATTCAGTCAGTCAGTCGACACCGGCTTCTGGTGGATTTACGCGAGAACAGCAGGCACGAATGGCACTCGCACGAGATCTCATACACAGTGGCCTTTGATGGATTTGCAGAAACAAAAACTGCAAAAAAATTACCTCCCGGGATGTATTTTGCTCTTGCCAGAAATGTGCAGCAGTTCTTTTTACCCAGACATTTAAATAGAACATATTTTAGAGCAGTAATCACAATCATACCGTGATACAGTGAAACCGTGATATTTTTAATCAAGGTTATCACACCATCAGAATCTTATACCAGCCCATGCTTAGTTGGAAACCATACTGTTTTCTTAGGAAGCTGATTTACTGCTTTTACGTACATGGCATTTCCTGCCATAGCCAATTGATAAATTTAAAGCCTATTTTGCTTCACAAGAGTGCATTTAATCAACACTGTATTTAAATAAAAATGGAAAAGTTTAATTCAATTTTGACATTTTGGGAGCCTGAAAAACTTTTGGAGACTAATAGCATTACTGTCACTGCCTAAATTACAAAACATTATAATGCATTACAACAGACATTAGGGACATTACTAACTACTGGCCTGGCATCCTTAATGCAACATTAGTATTCATTTTTATGGATGTTTAAACAGTGATCATTTTAACAATGTTTTAACTGTATGTTAAATTTTTAAAGAGGGAAGGAAAACTGGGCACAATTTATTCAACACAGGCTCATTCTGAAAACGTGGCCTTACTGTATATACATTTCTAGAGATCACGAATTATGTAGCCAGAGCTACGTATGGCTGCATTTCATCTTTAAACCAAACGCCTTTCCTTTTCACGCTTACCAGCTGAACACTTACTTTCGTATGAATGGCTTTTCTGTTGTTAGTAGTTTAATAATACATTTTATTTATAATGCGCTTTTCTAAAACCCAAAGCGCTAGTTTGTCCAGTTAGCTTGCCATGTACGTTGGCGAACTTAAGGCGCAGAGAGGAGTTTACCACGATGACGGGGTTCGAGTCCGGCAAAGAACGGTTCTAGAAAGCAGGTAAAATGAAAACAGAACCAAAAAAAATAAAAAAACAAGTAAATAACATGGTAAGAATGTGTTAAAAACATGTGTTAAAGAACAGCAGGTGCGAATGACACTTGCGACAGAAATCTGAGATCTGAAAAAGTGTATACAGCAGCCTTTGGTGGATTTGCGAAAGCAAAACCTGCAAAAAAACGTAGCTCTTGGTACGTATTTGGCACTTTCCAGAAATGTATATAGGGGTACGTAATTAGAATGAGCCTGGGTTGAATTTATTTAACTATGAAATGACAACTATGACAATTGTTGACAAGACAGTACTTGAGCTCATTCAATTCCTGATTAGCTGCGTATTAATAGTTAGTAAACTAGTAGTTAGTTTATGCATTGGAATTAAGGATGCAAAATAAGATCAAGCTTTATAAATACTAATAAACAGCTAATATTTAAATAATAATCAGGTAATAAGATACTAGCTAATAGTGAGAATAAGTCCCTATACTAAAGTGTCACAAAAAAGATCTAAAAACGATCAATTTCTTTACTAAACAAACTTTTTAATGGTAGTGTATTTAGTTTTTTAATATTATTATTCATCATCCTTTATTTTATTGAAACATCTTAGCATTACGACCCTCCACTATATATGACAAAAAGATTTAAGACAAATACAGTTTATAATGACTCTTCCTGATGCTGAAAACAGAACAGCTACGTAGTAACCATTAAGCTAAATGAAATGCAAATGTATTACTGAAGAATCACAGGATAGTTATCTGCTCAGCTATAAAGTGCTGTGGTAAGTTCATTAAGATGGTCCTCAGTCATAACATTCAAATATCTTCGGGCGAAACCCTTCTTCGTACGTCTTCTTTTTTTAACACCTTGACTTAAATCCTAATTCTAAGATTAAAGCCAGTTTAAGGAACCCTAATGTTATATTAAAACAGATTTAATCACCCCAACTGCTTTCGAAATCACTTACCATACATTAGAATGCAGAAATGAACGTCTGAAATATGCTAAAAGGGCTAAAAAAATATTTTGTGGTCCACTGAGTAGATGTGTACATATATTACTACAGGTTAATGAAACCGCAGATCTCTTAATTTTTCATATGGTTAGTGCATGTGTAAATATTTTATGAAGTCTTTATGCTCCAGATATTTTAATAAAGAGGTTGATAAGTCTGGATTATAATCAGTTTCTAGGGGTAAATGGAGGAATTTGAATCTGGTGAACAGAAGAATGATCTTCTCTCTTCTAAAAACTTATAATACACGTGGATATGAAACTTCCCAGACTGTGTCATAAGCACATTTCATGATTTATCAACGTTAACAGTTTTTTCTTCATCATAATTGGCTAAAAAAATGTTAATGATAGTATATGAAAGACATCTATAAATGATAAATGACATTGTACAGTCGCTTTTTGAAAGAGCGACATCGGAAGTGTTGCTTTAATTATCTTCCCCTGACTGACCTGTCAGAGTAATCTTAAAAACAACAGTCCGGTTTCAGTCTGGCCACTTTTAATTAACACAAAACGATGCATCACATGGCTTGTTTAATATTTCATCCCCCACTTCGCTTCCGTTTGCCACTTAGATAAGGCTAATTTGGAAATGACATACCCATAGACCATGAGCCCATGAAAAATGCACCAACCACTTAAAACCAATGCACGGCCATGAGGAAGACTCTTCACCCCCTCCCCGGTTCCCACATGAGTTTTGACTTTTACTTATAGTGAAACGCGATCATATTTTCGGAACGAATGCCCCAAACTAATGCAACCACTTTCTGCTTCAGCTCTGAAGGCATGATGGAGTGGTTGGATGGTGAAACATTATCCCATTTTAAATATCACGCCTTGCAAGTGTTCTTCAAGCGTAATGCACGATGAATAATTTACAGGTCACCCCCTCACTGCGATATGTATAGTCAGGCCGTCTGTCAACTTCTGAAGTTTTGTGGACACTTAAAACAGGTCTTATAGCTTCGCACTCAAGCCTCATTCTCTTTTCTTATAGTACAAGGGAAGAGATGGACCTGACAAAGCTCAAAGACTACCACTGCTGTTGTTAGGAAAGTTGAAATCAATGCAGCACTCATTCTTAATAGTCCAACCTGCCTGGTTACAGATTTCACACTGTTATCAAGATATGCAAAACTAGGCCAGAGGAAATTTAGCTGAGCATTGAGACACTCTTGCATCAAATATTCAGCTCAGTTAAGGTCAGCCGTTAACTCAGATGAACGAAGCAAAGGTAAGATTATATGCCAAAAAAATGGAAGGAACTTCTCGAACCCTAAATTGACACTCAACAAAACATTAGGAAGAAGAACCTATTAAAATTAGGTAATGTAATTTATTTTGACAAACCTGAAAAATGCACTGTGTGACTGGAAGAACATCTGCCACATAACAACATATGCCTGAGTAGTGTTGTCAAAAATATTGATAAATATTTATACTGATATATTTAAATGACACAATCTTGCTTTTAGTTAGTATCGATACTGGGTTTGCTCTCTCTTCTCTATACAGAAGGGAGATGATTAATTAATATTAAGATTTTAACAGCCTGATCTCATGAGAAAATGTAAGTATTTTACGTTTTGTCAGTTAAGTGGCAAATTCGTACGAATTCGTACGAGTTCAGTCGTACGAAATTGTACGATTTTAAAAAGGAGACATGGCAAACCCCACCCCTAAACCCAACCGTCATTGGGGGATGAGCAAGTCATACTAAATTGTACAAATTAGATTGTACGAATTCGTACGAATTAGCCCCTGAATCAAAAAGTTACGAATTGCTGTGGGATTGTGTTGGATTTTAACCTTTTTTTAATCACATAGTTTAGTTTTTGTTCAGTAATGTATTGCCTTTTGGACTTAAGGACTGGTGACGTACCTGGTATATGCATTATTTGGTTTAGTTTTCTCCTTTATTTAATTTGCATATTTTTAATGTTACGGAATTTGTTCCCCACAGTATTAAAAATTGTATTGAATATGGATATTTTTCAAGCTATCATATTGAAGTTGGATATTCTAGTATCGTGACAACACTACTGTATATGCCCGGGTAATTGACAGTTCATTCCACTGTGGCTACCCCAATAAATCAAAGACTAAGCCAAAAGATAGCGAGTTTCTGAAAAATGCAATGAATATCACCATGATATAACTTAAAATGGATTCATTTGGGGAGAAAAATAAATAGATATTTTTGAAATGTTTAATCAATAATCAGAATCAGAATCAGAATCAGAATCAGAATCAGTTTTATTGCCAAGTGTGCTTCACACACACAAGGAATTTGTTTTGGCTACAGAAGCTTCCAGTGTACATAAAGTGACAACACAAAATAATAACAAAACAAAAAAAAAAAAAAATAATAATAATAAAACAATGATGAACATTAAACAGATGCGGTTAGTGAAGAAACCTGGATGTTGAGTTGTATGTACAGATTGTTATAAATATACAGGTTATAAGGTGCTGTGTACAAGTGCGAATGTAGAGAGTATTGCATTGTATATTTATATAAGGTGCTGTGTACAAGTGCGTATGAGAAAGTATTGCAGTAATAATGTCATTTCTGACATAACTTTCAGAGAGATAAGTAATAATAATGAGTATAACAATGTTAATGTGCTTGACTGCTGAGGAATAGATCTGCTACACTGTATCTTCTATGATTATTATTACAGATACTTGTTATTGCCAGTATATTCACAGATAAGCTGTCTGATAATATAACACACTGCTGCAGCGTGAAACCCTGCTATACACAAGCTGAGCTGGGGAGGAGGAGGGTGGAAAGAGTTTAGATGAACTGATCATAACAAAGGTTAATGTTTAGAAGGAAAAAGTAC
>NC_079435.1:24780481-24840480 GCF_903798145.1 Danio aesculapii | reverse complement strand
ACCTCACCCTTTCGGTGCCCCTGGTGACAGCATATCAATAAACTCACTTCAGTTTGACAAATATGGCAGCTGTTGGACAACATAATGTATTTTTGAGGCTTTTAGGCGAGAATGTAGTTGTTTAGATTTCAATTTCCTCGTTTATTTATAAGGACAGTGCCTATTTTAAATATTTATAATTTCAGAGATACAACGCGTCAACATTCATCAGCCTGTCATACTGAGCAGAGCAAAGACGGTGACGTTCCTCCACAAGATGGCGACAGAGACTGGATAATAAGCCCTTAGAGGAGAAAAACTCAATGTAATTTCAAGCTACAGCTGATCAATCATTATAAAACAGGTGAGCGACTTTCTAATTCAATCTCTTATTTTTTTCATGTTGTAGTGCTATTTATACCAAAGTCTGGTAGTGTTTGCTTTGGTTTTTTCGGGGGTTAATTATTGCGATATCACAATTGCAAAAGAGAAATACTGGGAAATCTCTCTACACTGATGCCATTTCATGCTGTCAGCTTTATATCTTAAAATGTCAGCAAAATTACCTGTTTGTCATCACTTTAGATATTACACTAGAGAATCATTCAAACACTACTGTAGCTCTAAAGTGACGTTGGGGAAATAGCAATGGTTTCTGTTGTTCTGACGTCAGCTGCAGATGTGAATGAATGGTGGAAGAAAGTAATTCCTCATTCAAAAGGATTTTAGACTCTCCATGTTGGACTTTCTTTTTTATATACACGATTATGAACGTTGAATAACCGCAATAATGTTGTATAAACGCAATAATACACTTATAGCAGTGTGATTTGGTTGTATATCAGCACTGAAGCCTCGAGCCAATGCATGCCTCCCACCAGTGCTGATACAGCCATATCGCACTGCTACTCGTGTGATATTGCTCATTATAGGCATGGAACGATAACCGTTTTCAAGGTTTTAAAACTGCCAAAACTTTGTGTTATACCATTCCTACACTATAAGTAAGGTTTTTTATTTACATGTTCTTTACAACTATTTTATTTAGTTTTTTAAGGCAACAGTATCTCCAGCTGAAAAGGACCCTCCACAACAAAAGCTACTGTTCCAAATTTTTTTAAATGTTTCTTAAAATAAATGTGTTCAATAGGGAAATTGTTTTGTTTTTACCAAGATATTTAAAAACAACATATTTTAGAGCAGTAATCACAGTACTGTGAAACCGTGATATTTTTATCCAAAGTTATCATACCGTCAGAATCTTATACCGGCCCATGCCTACTCATATATTAAACTATAATGTTTAATTTCAGGTATGCAATAGACTTAAGTTATTTTAAATATAGAAAGTGTTCTTTATATTTTAACAATTCTATTGTATGAATGTTTTTTGTTCACACACACATAAAAGTGTTTACTTAAAGGTTTTTTGGGGAATCAAAAATGGCTTTTTATGTCATTCATGTAAAATCCCTTTTGAAGCATTTATTTTTAATTGTATGGTTTAAAAAAAAAAGATGAAAAAAGGAAAGATAAAAAATTGCCCTGGTTTTAATGGAACAAAAATAAAAATGCCATAAAAATTAGTATAAGTACATATTTTTGTTACTTTTGGTTTACAATGTATGCAACCTTATTTAACATCATTCTTAAATTGCCCCTTTCACACCTTGTTTCTTTCTTCTAAGATCAGTCTTGCAGTTGAGATGTTTTTATTTAAAGCTACACATATTTGAACTGTATTCTGACTATCTTATCTGGCTTTGAAAAAAATAAAAAATCAGTCAGAACAGCACAGTATTATTTTTTAATACTCTTACTTCCTCTTCTGTGAACCTATTTGATTCGATCACAAAATCTCTTCTGAATGCTGCATCTACAACTGGTTTAACATAAACTTGTGTTGCGGCAGGTTTGTCTGAGTTTGTTCTATGTGTTCTTTCGGATACAGACATTAGTAACGGGCATGTTTTTGCTATCAGAGCTCCGGTACTGACCTCTGGATGGCCTTCACTGTTGGCTGCTGCGCCTTCTCCATCGCACCCATTCCAACTGTTCATCTGTGCCGATACGCACTTCACACTCCCTCAGCGTTTTAGAATCCAAATCACTACATGCCTCTCTGCTGCAATATAGCATTCGTTGTTTGCTTTGGCTCACGTCCCAACAGCCAGTTGAGCGAGGGCTGGACAGAGTCAGGCTAAAGGGATCACACATTCACTTTCTGCAGAGAATAAGCCTTTTTCTAAAGCTGTAGTGATAAGTGACCACAAACAAGACATGGTGGAGTGACAAGAGTCTGTTTGTAGAATAAATATAGATCGACGTCAGAGCTGCTGAAATGTGCAGCTGCATTTGTTGAAATGTCAAGTTAAGTCACTTATACTTCTATAGCGGTTTATACAAGGCAAATTTATGAAGATTTAGCCTGATCTTATGAGAAAGCTGTTTTACACATTGGTGAAAAAGGGGCTAATTTATATGAATTTATTAGATTAATTCATATTAAAATGTAAGATTTTTACTTCTATTTCTATAACACTTTACAGAATGCAAATTTATGAAGTTTTAGATTGATCCAGACTGATCGTAAAAAGTAAGTATTTTACATTTTGTCAGTGAGTTCAGTTGTACAAAAATGAACGATTTTAAAAAGGTGTGTCACCCAACCCCACTCCTAAACCCAACCGTCATTGGGTGATGAGAAAATTGTACTAAATAGACGTACGAATGAATGTACGAATTTGTACAAATTAGATCGTACGAATTCATACAAATTAGCCACTAAATCTAAAAGTTACGAATTGCCAGGAAATTGCGTTGAATTGATCTCAAATGAAAATAGCTACACATTGGCTGAAAAGTGGCTAATTTGTACAAATTTGCATAATTTCGTTCATACTAAGTTTTTTTTTTATTTTTTTTACTCATATTACTATAGTGGTTTTATGCAAATTTAAGCAAATTAATGAAGTTTCAGCCTGATCTCAAAAGAAACCATAGCTATTTGATATATTAGTTTAAAAGTAAATTTGTTCAAATTTATATGATTTAAATTTACATATTATGATTACCAGCTGTGTTACCTTTGCAGGCTGCTGTAGAACATTCATATTCAACAGAACTATATATCCCATTATGCACTTCACTCAAACACCAGTCCCTGTTCACCCTCTGATTACATTCACAAAGCTGAAGCTTGTAAAGACTGATTACCTGGACTATAAACACAGCACACTCACATACATTTACAGGCTGTTCCTCAATATGCATTCTCCAGCGATATGGCGTCCTCTTGTTCTTGTGTAACATCATCATCAACCGCCAAAGTTGAGTTCTAAAACTCATTGCGACTGAATAAAGGAGGTGGGAAGCGCAGCATTCTATACCTGTTTATAATTAATGTTCAGAGAGATAGCTTATTTATCTCAGGAGTTTCCCTTAATGAGACAGTGAAAGTAAACATTACCATTTAAATTTTAATACAGGCATAAACACATTATTTGCTGAAATTCGTATTAAAATCTGTTATTTGTATTGTGCAAAGTATATTTGTAAGGTTTGTAAGCTTTTGTGCATGTATATGTAGTTGATAAGGAAAAACACACAAACAACAAATCGTTGTTTGAATGCTGTAATGTTTAAATAATTGTCCATTCAAAATGTGACCATCAGGAAGAAAGCAGCATGTCATTTCTCACAGGAGGCGTTCTCTGTTCTTGCGGTCTCCTGAGTTCATTCTTCTGGAGTGACCTAGCAAGACCGGTCTTCATAAGAATGCAAGTCCGTTCTCTGGGTTCTTGGAATTGAGAAACAGCCAATGTTTTGTTTCCCAGTAAGCATTACCAAGCGTTTTCCGTGTGTTGCCTTACCATGTTTTTGACCCCTGTTTTGTTTGCTATTCTTGCTGTTTTGCTGCCTGTCAGGTCCTTTCACCTGTTACTCTGACATTGTTCTTGGATTACCATTATGCTCCTGTTTGCACCTGTTGTGACCTTTGCCTGCCTGGCGATTCTCTTTAATAAACTGCACTAGGATCTTCGCCTCTTGCTCCAGACCCTATGTTACACTATGTAAGATTTTCAATCATATATTTATATAGCGATAAATAATATGCAAAGTTATAAAGTTTTAGTCTGATTTCAACATTTTTAGCATTGATGAAAAAGTGGATAATTTGTACGAATTCATTTGATTTCATTTATACTAAAATATATAATTTTTAAAAGTACACCTACCCTACATCTACTGCCTATACTCAGATAAAATCAGTTTATTATTAACTGATTTTTTTTAAGCATAATCAGATTAAGAACATGTTAAAAAACTGTTTTCTGTTTATTTACAACTGTGAATTGCATTATGGGATCTTGATCTCTGCTCTGTGGACTGTTGATGTCGAAAATTCAACTTATATTAAAGTATAATAAAGTGACTTTTGGTGACATTTCAGTACTTTAAAATATATAACGGAGTTGAGGATCCATGTGCAGTTTTATAAAGAATCGTCAGGTAGGCAATGGTCAACAGGTACAAACAGGAGTATAAGGGTAATCCAGAAGCATAGTCGAGGTCACAGGCAAAGAGGTCAATACAGGACGCAAAAAACGTAAACAAGGAAACAAGGCAAGGGTCAATCACGGAAAGACTAAACAAGGAGCTTCAAAAGTTACAGGTAAAATACAAAAGTGTTAGTGAAAATGAGAGGTGTCTTTATAGTCCATGTAATCATTGATCATGAGTTTCAGCTGTGTGTGTTTGTGAAAGTCCAGATTATTGTCAGCTGCAGTTGATTGGCGCACACCATCACGGTAGTTGTAGTTCTCCAGCAATCTGCATTGGCTAGATCGCTGGTGATCCTGACAAATATAGAGATAATTTTTTTTCTTGTCGTAATATACAACACCAATCCAGATAATATCATTTTAAACTATTAAAAATATAAATAAAAGTCACTTTTTCAAACTCTTCAAGGTTAAAAGCTTAAAAAGAGGTTGCAATTCAAACGCATAAATACTGTAAGTCAGGATAAATAAAAATAAAATAAAAACATGAACCACACAATATGGAAACTGCAAATTTATGGATATTTTTACAGTGTGTGAACCAAATTCAGTTCCAGGGAATGCTAGCTTTGTTCTAGTTAGTTCAATGATTCAGTTAAATTCAATACAAATGTCTGTTGAACGAATTGCAACTAAAACTGGAACCCAATCTCCACCAGAACAAACTCTGAAAGAAACCAGGTTCACTTAGGGGAACAGTTCTCCTCTGGCCAACATACAGATGAAGTTTGTGTGTCTGTAGTTTGTTTATAATGGGCAGGGGAAATTGAATTGAGAGTTTGTGCGTCTGCCTGTCCAGAGTTTTTCGTCTGTATTCGATTTATGTTAAATTGAAACAATAAGTCTCTCTCTTCATCTCTGTCTGTGACGAAAGAGCAAAGCTTCTCTTCCTGTGTGTATTGTTGAATGAGGCACCATCGTCATCGCTCGCTACGCAGGGCTGCACCGAGCATGGGAACCTGTCACATAAAATGAGTCCAGGGATTTTTGCACAGTGGGGTGGAGGTTTTTTTACGAGTTTTTTTTTTCCTCATGACCCAGTATTCTGACTGAAACACATGAGTTTAAATCATTCAGAAATGTTTTGATACTGATGATATTACATTACATTGGTGTCTGTAATATGCTGAAAAAAGGAAAATAAACACCAATTAAAATGGGTGCTTATTTTATAAAACCAGTCCAGGCTCACATGATAACATAACTCCATAAGGAAATATAGTTTTTTTTCTACATTTTGAAGCCTATTTCACATTGAAATTATGGTGGCAAAGAGAGTTTAATGTGCTTCAGTTCAAGAAAACATGCACAATTAAAAAAAACGCCAGCAAATTAATAAAACACGCTGCATTTTCTCACAACGGAAACAAATTACGAAAATGTGCTGCATTTTCCCACACCACTTTCAAATAGCATGGGACACATCAAAAACATGACAGACCTAGCTATTTAGGTTATGGTTATTTAGGCTAATAAAATACAAAAGACATGAGAATGAGGATGCCAAAATAAACAAACAAAAAACTCACCTTTCATGGATCACCTACAACTTCACTGAGCAATAAGCTGCGTCCCGAATGGCACACTATACACTATGCACTTATGCACTGTGTACTTATGCACTTACGCACTCAACAGCATAGTATATGAATGTTGAGTCATCTCAAATGGAACACTAACATTTTTTTACTAACCGGAAATTCACACTGTTTCCCAGATGACATTTGACCGTTGCCAAATTAGTGAAATAATGACCAAACAATACCTGCCATGAATACAACCACATTCACCATTGGGAGGCGGTATAACCACTCTCGTAGGAGAATTTTGTTTTCACAATCAAAAATAAATAAAGAAATCCAACATCGGTGCTTGAAAGCTCCACCCCTTCCTCTACGTGATCAAAGCAGCGGCTGTTGAGTGTGTCAAGTGTCCAACATTCCACACTTCATTTAAACAGTTGAATAAGTGCATCATCCAGGTATTTAAAGTGCTCTTATTCTTTTTAGAGTTTTCAGTGTGAATGCACTATTTACACTATTGATACTATAAAATGAGAATAGTACATAAATATGCGATTTGGGACGTGCCTAGAGTCATGGCACAGCGGCGTCCCGTCACGTTTTTGGGTCCCCTTGAAACATTTCTGCGCTTCGCAAAAGTTGCAGACACCTTTAACGATATCAAAATACTTTTTTGATGCAAAATTAATTAAAACAGCCATTTTTTAAGAAGCTTGAATAGGCCTACTGTAATCTGGTCTAAAAGTAAAACTAAATCAATTGCTAAATACTCTTGACACATGAAAGTGTAAAGCCTGCAGCCTAACAAATGTGGCAAGTTATTGTGTATCATATTTAACAAACAGTTTACTACACATTTTAGATCATTTTGCTCATGTATAATTGAATAATAATCAGATTATGTCATTACATTGCTGTGCCATCAGCCAATTGTTTTATTGCTGATCATGATTTCGATGATCGATAGATCTGTCACATCGATCTCAGATCAGTTTATTCAGACATTTTATCAGATTCGCAAACTTGTTTGAAGAACCAAATAGCCAGAGATCAGTTATCAACATTAAAAGATCCAGGATCTGTCAAATCATCTTAGATTATTTAAGTGAGGTACGAAGATCGGACCCCTGGAATCTGAGAGTTCAGAACAATCAAAAACAGAGCAAATCAGATTGAAATTCATCTAAATTAGTGTTTATCAATGACTTTACAAATCAAAAACTGAGTTTTATACAATGAAAACATGGAACTAGAATTTTACTTAACATTCGAATGAATTTGGCATAAAAGGCCATCAATAATTTACCTCAGAGCATAATACTGGTTTTGTGGTCCCCAAACCTTTGAATATTATATATATTATATTATATTATATTATATTATATTATATTATATTATATTATATTATATTATATTATATTATGCTTGTCACTCTGATAACAGTTTGACACTTATTAAACCTTGTGCACCATTATAACACCAAGTCTCTTGTAAAAACTGCAGCAGCAGCAGTCTGTCTAATCAAGGAATGTACAAAATTTTAAAACGGCTTGTTTTAAACATCAAAACATTAAATCTTGTTAAACATTATCTCTTATCATCCCTTTCCCTTTGTCCATCTATTGTCTATTCTCATCACGTTCCATGTCCAGATGCTACAGGCACCCTAACTCCCTCTTTCGTTCCACTTGTATGTGCATCTTTTAATTGGCCTGTTCGTTCGCCACTAATCAGCCTGCTTAGTATTAATTGTGACATAATTGGGTAATACTAATATTTATTGCCATTCAATTTTAAAACGATTGTGTTTTCTTTAATTGTAGGCATGAATTCATAATGGCTCCTGAATAAGTCATGGTCAACAGTGGCGTATCTTTTATTTATCGTAACGTGATTTGCTGACAGGATTCTTTTTCCGCAGAGTCCCCCAAGTCTGCCGGTAGTTTCAATGGTGTCACAACTTTTGGGGGAAAGAGAGATAGAGAGGGAGAGAGAGAGAGGCTGAAAGCGGGAGTTGAGTTTGGAGTCTTTGTTAATCAAGACATTAATATATAAAATGATGAAACCTTTACCTGGTCCCAGTTGTTTTGGGCTTTCATGTTGTTGTGCTGTTGTTGTTTGGGCTCTTCATCTGGTATTAATGCCATTCTGTCTGAACTCAAAGATGGCAGGCTGCCTGGTAATTCATATGCTTGTTCTCTGATGGCATCTGTGAAAATGTGCTCTGTGCATATTGGTACATACCCTGTGGGAAAGAGCAGAGCGCAAACCTCTGACTGAGTGGGATGAACGCGGTTTCAGAACTGGGGCACTTGCACCAAAAAACAAAAGAGAGAGAGAGAGATGGAGAGAAAGAGGAAGAAGGATGGGGAGAAAGAAGGCCAATTTGAGTGTCTATGTGGTGACTGTGATTGACATACTGACACAGGGTGATATAGGATTGGACTGGGCTGAAGTAGTTTGCGTTGTACTCTAGAAAAAAAATTGAGCATTGTAATCAGAAGTAGTCTTAAAGATATAAATCAGTATAAATAAAATCCTAGAGCAAATCTATGCTTCTAAAAAGTATGGTAAAGTTTCACTGAAGTCTTCCGTATCATGTTCTGTTGTACACTGTAAAAAATCTGTTAATTAACAGTTTGCATATTTTGTGATTTACAAGAGTTTTCTGTTTATTTACTATTATGAATTGCATCATGGGATGTTGATCTCTGCTCTGTCGACTTTTGATGTTAAAAATTCAACTCTAAAGTTTAATAAGTGACTTTTATTAACATTTTAGTGTTCATGCAGAGCATACAGAAAACTAAAGGGCACCTATGATGAAAATTAATATTTTGTAAGCTGTTTGGACTGAACTTGTGTAGGTAGTGTGTCCACAGTCATACTGGAGTGATAGAAACACAATAAATCTTTTTTTTTTTTTGCCTGACGTTAAAATAGGATCCGCATCCCTCCCATATTGAGGACTACCGCAACGTGACATAGCAGTGCGATTTCCCTGCCCACCAAATTGATTGACAGCTGCTATATCAATATCAACAAGACAGGATGTGCGCAAAACAACTGGTATTAAAAGATCTGTTCAGCGCTCTGTGATCAATCAATCAACATCAAATGTGATCAAGAATGAGTTTTTACAAGTTTAAAAAGTGTTTAAATCAGTGAATGTTTGTAATGAATTACAGTGATTTTTCTTTATCACCACAGCCGCATAGTGTCAGTACAAGTATAAAAGACGAAGCTTCAATCCCAGTTTGTGGACATTAAATCAGGTTTATTTTGTACATTAACATAATGAATATCCATACAGCAGTGGATATTAATGGGTATCCTGTCACATTTGCCGTGCAAAAACAGTGCAAGTTAACGTGCGCACTGTGTGTGTGTGTCTGTGTGTGCGTGAACTTTGTAATGATATTGTGTGTGTCTCATCAAAAGGCTTGAAATTGACTCCACAACAAATACATCAAATAATCATTGGAAAAGTTCTTACTGTAGTATTTCTTACAAACGTTACGTGAGATCTGCTTCCTTCATGTCTGTCACTGCGCTGTTTATCTGACGCAGCCGAGGTGGAGATTGAGGTACACTCTGACAGCACGTGGGAACGGTGGGTGGTAAGAACTAGCATTAAAGGCACAGGCAACAAAAACAGCTACATTGTGTTCAGAGCAGAAAATTCCAATATTCTGAAAGGTATAACAAATAATCTGATGGCTGTTTTGAGCTGAACTTTACAGACACATTCTGGAGACAACAAAGACTCATCTTAAATCTTGAAAAGGGGAAATATAGGTGCACTTTCAGTCTGTAAAATAACAGGAAATGTACTGGCAGTTTATTACAAGGTTTTTGTACTGTAAAATACAACGCCAAACCAAAAATAAATAATTTGAAACTATAAAAATGTTAAGAAAAGCCACTTTTCCAACTTTTGGAAGTTAAAGGTTGTTGGAAGAATGATCAAGATCCCGTTATTCAATTAAAGAAAACATGTATGGATAAATGAATGAGGGAAAAATAATACAAAATACAGAAAACAGCTAATTTATGGATATTTTTTTTACAGTGAACTTGGGAGAGTTTTGGGAGAGAAACAAGCAGATTTTAGGCCATTTTTTCATAAAACATCTCTGTGTATGCTTTCCTTGTACTCTTTATTCTAGCTCCTATTTTTAAAACAGTCTGAAACTTCTCAATGAAAAATCACTTGCAATATTTATGTTGTAATCCACTTTGACTGAACAAATATAAATATAAATGAATGTAATGTATGTAAATAAATGAATAAATTAAGCAAGTTATGTGACATGGCACACTTTAAGGATATTGTTTATTTTTTCATTACCATTATGACAATAACTATTCATTAATTTCTAATAAATGATAATAAATAATAAACAATTAACAATAAATTAAACAAAATGACACATGAATATTTTACCATGATTAAAGATGCACCAACTTTCATTCAGTGTAATGGCAGTCATATCAACAGTAGATACAAACAAACTATCTAATCTTCTCAAATATATGCAAGGCATTTTTCCTAAAGAAAAATTTCTAAATATATCACGCACATTTGACTTGAAAAACCATCAAATCTCTTTATTGTAATAAAGTGTAGTTTAGTTTCATTTTTATACTTTCTCACTTTGCTTTCTAAGTTTTAATAATTTAAAATATAACAAAATTCAGCATGACCAATTATTCTTTTTATTGCCAATAAAGGGATCCTTAAATGCATGCAATGGGTTATACTAATGATTATTAATACCTTCTAGTTCTTCATATTTTATTTCCATCTTCTTTTTATATATTTTCTTTATATAATTAATAATAAGTACAGGTCAGAATAAGTATTCTCTTTATCATTTACTTAAATATACCTATTATTACACTGAATGGTGATATTATCCTTAATATGCTACTAAATGTCCCATTTAGATTAGAACTAATAAACATGTACAGTGCACTATCCACTTTTATCTTCTTGTGTTTCACAGCAGAAAGTTTAAAAGAGAATTAAAAAATATTCAGTTACACAAGTGTTAGTAAAAATTACACTCTCCACTATCATCACTTTGTCCACTCGACTTCCTTTTGTTGTAAAAAAGCCAGGATTTATGAAGGATCTGGAAAAGTGTTCCCATTAGTCATCTGACTATGACAGCAGAAGGTCTAAGGTCATGAGAAGTGGCCTGATTATCTGTTGTGCAGACAGACAGTTAAGCTCCAAAGCCGACAGCATTTAAAAACACTTTTGAAAACAGCTAAAGAGCTGTTTGAGTCAAATAACAGAGAGAAATAATTTTAGATTGTTCTTTGTATTAATGCATTTCAATTGTGTTGTTTCAGCTCATTTAAAATATATAGTTTAAACAAGCTGCTGAAAATTTTTTTGAGTGTAATATTTGACAATATAAGAAACAAAACAGATAAAGGTTTACTTTTTGGATAAAAGTTATCATACTTAAGTTAAAGTACCGTTACTTGTGAAAAAAATGCACAATTTTTTGTTCAATCTACATAAATTTGTTAAAAGTGTTAACTTAATCGATTTGTGTTGGGTCAACATGAAAGAATTGTGTGGAACCCTGCATTTTTTACAGTGTGTAGTGCAAGTAGAGTAAATGTATCTGTTGTAATTATTACGCAATGTATGAGTAAAAAGTAGCCCTTTCAGAAGTACTCAAGAACAAGAGTAGTAGAGTAAGAGTAGTGTATTACTTGTAAAAAGATAATCTAATTTGAGGATATGTGTAAACGTAACATTCTGTAGTGCATTTAGTTATTACCCAGCAGGCATACAATGTCATAAGATGTTAATATTAGGTTAGATATAGGTTGTGATGTCAGGTGACCAAAATTCAAGGTCTAGTCAGCATCTAAAGACAATGTTATTTTGATGTTCAGTAATGGCGTAAAATGACGTTGATATTTGGTTGATTTTAGATTGTGTTAGAAAAAAATCCACAACAAGCCAACATCTTAAACCAATGTCATATTGATATCAAATACTGACATTTATTCATTAGGTGTGGCAACCAAACCATCTGATTGACGTCATAGTGGTAACGTCCACACAACGTCAAGCTGTAACATCCTTAGGCGTTAATATTTGGTTGATTTTAGATTTGACATTGATTTTGGTCTGATGTAAACCCGATTTTCAACTCAAATGCAACGTCTCCACGACATTGGGGTACAACATCAATCTGACGTCATGTTGACATCTTGTGCCTGCTGGGTGTGTAAGCCATTTCGGTCATCATACAGTAAACATCCGTCATCTTCTCATCAGTGACATGCATCTAAACAGTCTCTGGGTCAGTGCATGTAAAGATATTGGACATCTTCTTGGACACTTTATTGGTTCAAAACGGTTTGCTGTGATTATAAATCGCCCATGTCTTGAGGTTGTTCATTATGTTGCGATGTACCTTCTATTTGCAATTTGATTGGACAGGAATCACAGGACTGAAGTACTGACTGCAGTGCAGGTTGAAGGATAGTAGTGGAGTAAAGTACTAATACAGCACTAAAATGTACTCAAGGGAAAGTAAAAGTACACAATTTTAAAACTACTCAGTAAATTACAACTCCTAAGAAAACTCAATTACAGTAGTTTGAGTATTTATAATTTGTTCTTTACACCACTGGATAGAATTAACCAGCTAACTTCTGCAATTCATCAGATGGAATTTTATGGGCCTCTTGAATCATCATCTTAACTTGGACAAGATTATTTGGTCAAGATACACCGTCCTCTTTCAAACTGATTATTAGGACTTACAGTTGACTGGAATTTCAATGGCTTTAAAATTTTTATTATTATTTAACAACTTATTGCCGCTTTGTTGCAAATATCAGCACTGTTCCTGGTCTCATTGTGATGATTGACTGAGTAATGGCCTCTTATATCTAATTTTAGCTGTGCCTTTACTGAATAAGCACTCTGCTACATCCGACAGATTATTATTATCATTATTATGTCTTTTTCATTCCTTGATAACCTGTTTTAACACATTTTAATCTGTTTTTACTTATTATTTGTTTTTTATTTTCTTACTTGTCTCTTTATTCTTGTTTATGTAAAGCACATTAATTGCCACTGCGTATGAAATGTGCTTTATAATTAAACTTGCCTTGCCTTACCTAATTTTACTTATTACCTCATATTTAACAGAAGGTCATGTTTGAACATACTCTCTTCCCAGTCACCCAAGAGTAAAAAAGAAAATAGAAAAAATATACTATTGTAATATAGATAATTGTGACCCTGGACAACAAAACCAGTCTATTGTTGCACAGGAACATTTTTGGCAATAGATAAAAATACATTTTATGGGAAAAATCTTTCTTTTTATGCCAAAAATCATTCAAATATTAAGTAAAGATGTGTTCCATGAATATAGTTTGTATATTTCATAGTGTAAATATTTCAAAACTCAATTTTGTTTAGATGTTTGTACTACTAAGAACTTCATTTAGCCATTTTTGTAAGTGTTAACCCCTAAATTCCTGTTGTCGTGTTAAATTGTTGTATCTCTCAAATATTGATCTATCCTCTAGCAAACCACACATCAATGGAAATTTTTTTCAGCTATCATGAGACGTATAAATCTCAGTTTCCAAAATGTGAAACTTATGATAGTTTTGTGGTTGATTTGATCATTTGCATTTATGTCAAGCCTGTAATTATGCACACACACACACACACTCACAAAACAAGATATATATTTTTATAAACTGCTGTGTTTGTAATTGTTAGTTCTCAAATTGAGCAGATTTGTTAATATTTAAGTAAAATATCAAAAGGTTAAGCAATAAAGAACATTTTACCAAGGTAAAAACAGCATTAAAAACAACACTTTGTTCTTGTTTGCTCAGACATGTTTACAGAACATCAAGACGTAATAGATCATTAAATGGGTGACCTTTGATTTTAGCAATGTTCCATCGTTCATGATTAAATATAAAGAAAGGACTGTGGTTTACCTTTCGCAGCAGTCATGTTGTGTTGATGGCCAAGCTCAAACTCACTAGACAACATTGAAAAGGTCGAGGTAACTGATAACATGAGTCTAAGAAAAGTCAGTCTGGTTTTAGCCACATTCCTGAAGCACCCTTGCCTAATCTGCCTTTGTCAGACATGCTCATAGCGAGAAGCGATAAGGTCTGAGCGCACGTCTATATCTGGGACAGGCCTGCTGCGAAGCTCTTAAATAAACACTCCGGGGACATCTTAAACTTAATAACCGCTCATCCTCCTTTTCTAAACTTCTGTTTAGAGCAGGCATCAGTCACATGTTCGCCAAAATTCCCAAAGTTTGGAAACACAAGCTTTCATTTTGTTTGAAATGAAAATTCAAACGAGTCTGGAGAAAATGAGGAATGAATTATTCTTATTAGGAGGAGTCAGAAAGGTGGAACGTGAATTAGCAAAGCTATGAACGCTTTTCTCTCTGTGCCAACATAGCCTTTGTTTATATTGCAGATAAATAAATTAGAGGCTAGATAATGTTGTCCAGTTGTGTGTTGAGGTAAATGCATGCGCAGACACACACACGCACCCAAACAAACATGCACAAAGATATAAGATATAGTTTACACACTTTATTATTATTATTATAATAATTTATAACATTTTTTATAATTATTCTTGGATAAGACTTAAGTTTAGGTCACATTTCATGGTATTACAATCATTAACTAACAACATTAGCTAATTAAACTACTTATTAGCTGTTTATTATTAGTTTAATAAGGAAAGGTTGGATTTAGGTTTTGGGAGAATCAGGGTATATAATATATATATATATATATAGATATATATATATATATATATATTATATATATATATATATAGTATAATATATATATATATAGTTGAAGTCAGAATTATTAGCCACCCTTTGAATTTTTTTTTTTTTTTTTAAATACTCCCAAATGATGTTTATCAATCCAGGAATTTTCACCGAATGCTGATAATGTTTTTTCTTCTAGAGAAAGTCTATTTGTTTTATTTTGGCCAGAATAAAAGCGTTTCATTTTTTTTAACCATTTTAACACAAATTATTAGCGCCTTTAAGCATTTTTTTCTACTTGAAAAAATAACTTGCCTAATTACTATAACCTGCCTAGTTAATCATTAATTGTCACTTTAAGCTGTATAGAAGTGTCTTGACAAATATCTAGTAAAATATATGTACTGGTCCATCATGGCAAGATAAATAAATCAGTTATTAGAAAGGAGTTATTAAAACTATTATGTTAGAAATGTGCTAAAAAAATCTCCTTGTTAAAGAGAAATGGGGGAAAAATAAAACAGGGGGCTAATAATTCTGACTTCAAATAGGCTATGTATTGTATGTATGATGTATGTCTTATGCTGTATGGTTATGTATGTATGTATGTATGATGATGTATGTGTATATATATATATCATAATATATACTTATATATATATATTATATATTAATATATATATTATATCTATATATATATATCTATATAATATATAGATATAGATATATTACCATAATGTTATTTACAAGTAATAATTTAATAGTAGAATACGCTAAATATTTTGACTAATATAATAAGTTTTGTATGCTAAACTAGCAGTATTCCAATTGTAGTAGACGTGCATAGTCATTTGAGTTCTGAATGAGCCAAATAGGCTCAACACACCTGTTTTACTGTAGTAAAGCCACTTATATGTTAAAGTACAATTTTGTTTCCATGTATTTAATAAATAAAACTGCCACTTTCTAATTACAATGGCAGTTCATATAAAATATACATATTTTTTAACCTACAGGCTAATTTACATATTCACGAACCTGAATCATAACATTAAAATAGGAAATATTTTTAATACAGACAACACAGGATGTTTCTGTCTTGTCCAGTGACTCTGACAGTTAACATGAGTACATTCACCAAGGGTTCTGTCGCTGTGTTTAATAATTCTGTGCATGACTGTGGTATAGATAATGCCACATGCACTGTAATGTGTTTTATAATGGTAGTTCATTTTGAAATAAAAATAGTAAAATGTTTGCTAAGAGTTACGTTTTCGCTGGAGGAAACAGCTGTGATTATGAGGTAAGCACTGAGGAAACAGTAGATTGGAAACCAGATGCTCCTATCTGACATTGAGGTACAAGTAATACAAATGTATCCATAGCAAAGATCTACAAATAAGCATATTTTATAACAATTTATCGATAACACACACCTTGTTCTCCTCCTCTGCACAGCTGTGGTTTGCTGATCAATGAAAAACGAAAGTCGGGGAGGAGCCGAATTCTGCCTCTGTTTCATATCAAATTTAAAGGGACAGAGATGATAATTTGGTCTACAGTTTATGAGCTAATCGGAAAAGTTTTAGAGGGGCTGAGTATAAATATATGGGGGCTACAGCCACCCTAAATAGGCCTAGCGACGCCCATGGTAGGATTAGGGATGCTTAAAAAGATCATCCTTTATAACAATGATGAACAGTTTATATTTTAATAATAGGTAGTTAAAATACTAGTAGATAATAGCATGAATTGTGACCTAAACTAAAGTGTTACCTATTGCTGTTGTTGCTATTTATTATTATTATTATTATTATTGCTATTAGTGGTCCATGAGAAGTAAAATTTTAGCACATAACTCACACACCATTTCTCATAGACCCTTGAATGAGGGGTCAAAATCCTGCAGGATATTGAGAAATGGTGTGATGTGACTTTTCTAAGGGGTTGGGGGTAAATTGCATCATGCAACCCAGGCTCATTCTAAAAACGTCCCAATATATATACATTTCTGGAGAGCGGCAATTGCATCCCAGGAAGTTCGTTTTGCAGTTTTTTTTTTTTTTTTTTTTTTTGCAAATCCACCAGAGGCTGCGGTGTACGCTTTTTGAGATCTCAAATTCTCTCGTGAGTGCCATTCGCACCTGCGTTCTAATGTCAATCCACCAGAGGCCGATGTCGACTGACTGACTGAATGACTGACTGACTGATCAACTGACCACCCCCCTCCTTTCCTTAACCCAACCAACAGTGTTTTAAAGAGCAATCCGGAAAAAGAAAAGCCTTTGTCTGATTTTCACAACGTTTTCAGTTTTTACCACATTCTCACCCTGTTATGTACTTGTTTATTTTATTTTTTGGCTTCTGATTTTGTGTTACCATGCTTTCTGGAATTGTTCTTCTTCTGATTCCAACACGTGTTGTTGTGGTCAACTCCTCTCTGCGTCTTAAAGGTGTAGCAGGTGATCTGCCAGAATGCTAGCATTAGCATAATAGCTTAGAAATTTTACAACGCTTCCCTGCCTTCCAGTTAGTCCGGTTAGATCCTCGTGTACGTCGGCGGACCTGAGACACAGAGAGGAGTTGACCATGATGACTGGCGACTGGGTTCGAGTCCGGGGAAGAGCAGTTCCAGAAATCAGGTAAGACAAAAACAGAATCCAAAAAATAAAATGAGCTAGTGAATAAACAGGGTTGAGAATGAAAATCTGAAAACGTGGTAAAAAAAATCAGATGAGGGCTTTTCATTTTCTGGACGGGTTTTTAAGCCGTCGGTTGGGTGGGCGGGTCAATCGGTGAAATTGGTTGGGTTCAGAGAAGAAGGGGGGGGGGGGGGGGGTCAGTTGATTGGCCGGTGACCTTGTCAATTAATCAGTCAGACGGATGGTCGTCCGACAGTGGCCTCTGGTGGGTTTACGCGAAAACAGCGGACCACAACGGCACTCGTGAGAGACATTCGTGGATTTGCTAAAACAAAAACTGCAGCCATATGTACCTCCCAGGACGTATTTTCGTGGTCTCAGAAACGTCCACGGACTACGTTTTCCAGAATGAGCTGGGTTAGAAAACTCTATGGAGACATGCACTTATCAAGCATAATTGTTGACAGGCCAGCGGGTGCAGGAATTATATTTCCGCAAAACTGTGTCACAGGCTGTCACTGTTCAAAAATGAACGAATGTGTGAATATAAATCAATTTACCGCAGTAAAGCTGGTTAGGCGGAAGGGCACATTAGATCAGAAAAAAGGAGCGCTAATAACAGAATATCCTGTCATCTTTTTAAATTACACTACGTTGTTACCAAGAAATGAGTGACTTTTCATTTTCAATTGTGCTCCCTGATCCTCGTACGTCGCTTGTTTTCAGCTCTTTTTTCACTTAACACTTTTCCTATTCTATTTAACCAACTATATTATCAATGCTGTAAAAGGTACTCCATGAACTTGAAAATAGCCATCTTTTGCCAGATGTTTTCAGTGGCTAAACAACACTTCCGTGCATATAACCCATTCATAAACAAGAACACAATCTACATAAGCTTTGCGGTGGCTAAAATAGTTTTAAAACATATCTGTCTAAAAGAAATACTTCAGCCTGTGGTGTCACCCTTCAGATCGTTGAACTGCATAATGTCATTGCCTTCCAGCATGCAAAAGTAACTCCGATATTGATTCAGGGTTTAGAAAAGTTTTGATTCTGCATTTTTGGCATCTTTCTTTTTATGCATACAGGGCCACATTGGTCTTCAGAAGACGTTCAGGTTGATGCAGAGTTCGCCTGATGTTTCTCTGTCAACTGTAGATCCGTGCTTCACAAGTGCGCGCAAGTGACATATCTGTTTGCTTAAAAAGGCTGCGCAGATATTCAATTTAAATTTGTTGACAGACAGTTTAAGATACCTGTCGTAATTAGATTATTTGTCAGTCCGACAATATTTAATTGGATAAACATTTTTTTAGTTTTATGCCTATTTAGAATATAAAATACATATAAATACATTACATCATTTATTGGAATGTGTAGAAACTTCAGCATCATACTACCCCATAAAGTTCACTTTAAAGATGAAATGCAGCCATACGTACTTCGGCTACATAATTTGCGATCATCAGAAATGTCTATAGGGCTACGTTTTCAGAATGACCCTATGTTGCAACCATAACATGGAGGGGTTAACTTTAATGCATCATAGCTAAAACTGAGATTTTGTTAAAATGTGGTTTTTCACATTTGAAAAGGCTGTGGGGTATAAGTGGTCACTGGGTTCAAGCCCCAGCTGGTTCAGTTGGCGTTTCTGTGTAGAGTTTGCATGTTCTCACTGTTTCGTGTGGTTTCCTCCGGGTGCTCTGGTTTCCCACACAAGTCCAAAGACATGCGCTATAGGTGAAATGGGTAAGCTAAACTGTCGGTAGTGTGTCTGTATGCACAGGGTTAACGACCCACCTCGTAAAATTGAGGTGTTACAAACACAAACATAGTGCAACTAAATATCAACTTCGATATAAACAGACCTGGGAGTAAGTAAACAAGTAAGTTTTGCGAAATGGTTGCATCCATTATGCAGAACAATGCCTTTAACAACATGTGAACATATGAAAATAATTCTTAAGAGTGATGTGACACTGACAACTTGGATAATGATGAAAATGAAGTTTTACCATCAAAAGAATAAGGTATATTTTGAGAAAGTTGTTGTAATGCTAATATATCAGCTTTATTAGTACGGGGATAAACTGTACAGACTAATGGCAATGTGCAGGAAGGATTTTCATTCTGTGATACACCAGGGCATGGTTATTGTAGAACTCAAAGTGCTCTTGTTATGGGGTATGAGTAATGTCTAAAAGTTTAAACAGCAGCCTTTCCTTGGTCAAAACCTAGAGTGAGTTTCTCCCCACACAAAACATCTTGCATGACTTCAATCGATACATGTTAACATATTTCAATACGCTAAATTAGCATAGACACATTGATCTTACCGTTTTTAAGGAAAATTGTGACATGTGGCTGGTTACCTATACTCAGAGTGTGTGCTCTGCATTTAATCCATTCAAGTGAACACACACACATCAATGAAACACATGCCCTATGAAGACTCACACACCCAGAGACATTGTTGCTGCACCTGGGGAGCATTTAGGGGTTGGTGCCTTGCTCAAGGGACTCACCTCAGCCATGGTATTGAGAATAGAAGAGACTGTGGTAATTCACTCCCCACCACCACCTTTTACATAGCACAAGCTGCAAAAATGCAAATAATATACAGTTTAGGTATCTAAAACTTGACAAATTCTATGTAAAATCGTCAATTTCATAGTCAATATGGATAATTAATAAAACAGCATCATGATTCTTTGTCTCTTTTGTACTGAAGCACAGTGTCTATAAAATCTTTAAGTTGATGAACCAATATTCAAGTTTTCTGAACCAATATTCAAGCTGAAAACAAGCTTGTACTGGTCCTTAATAGGTCCACTTGGGCTAGCCCAGTTCTGGTCCAAGGACTGGAATTGAGGCTAAGCTCGCAGTGTTGTGCAACGGTGTGCTGTACAAATCTCACAGTTATAGTACCCCATGGTATGTGTGTTAATATTTTGGAATGGTTGTTTCATCTACTTAGAGTTATACGCTCTGCAGCAAAGGTCATTTACAAAAATGCCAACTAGGCTCATTCTGATTGCGTACCCCTATATAAATTTCTGGAGAGAGCTAAATACATCACAGGAGCTATGTTTTTTTGCCGTTTTTGTTTTCACGAGTCACCAGAGGCCGCTGTGTACACTTTTTCAGATCTCAAATTCTCTTGTGAGTGCCATTCGTGTCTGTTCTCATGTAAATTCCACCAGAGGCCGCTGTCGACTGACTGACTGACAAACCGACTGATCCCCCACCCTCCCTGTTCGCTAAACTCAACCAATAGTATTTTAAAAAGCATGAATTGACCTGCCCACCCCCTTATTTAAACCCAACCACAATGTTTTAAAAGCAATCCAAAAAAAGAAAATTCGCCTGATTTTTACCACGCTTTCAGATTTTACCACATTCTCACCTTGATATATACTTGTTTATTTTATTTTTTGCCTTCTGTTTTTGTCTTACCTGCTTTCTGGAACCGCTCTACACAGGACTGAACCTCGTTGTCAAGGTCAACTCACTCTGCATCTCAAGTCCACCGACGTACAGTACATGTCGCTACCGGACAAAGTGGTAGGGAAAGCCATACATATGGAGGTAAGCGGTCAAGCTGGGAAGTGAGAAAAGGAACGGCATCATACTGCCCTGTAGAGTTTGTTTTAAAGACATAATGCAGCCAAACATAGCTTTGGGCTACATAATTCATGATCTCCAGAAACGTCCACGGTAAAAAATGGAGGTGCTGATATTGTTACGTACCTCTGACAAGGCAATAGTATCTGACTGCAGACTTGCATATGTAAGCTGAGACATGCAGTCTCAAGCCTCATTTACACTACAAGAGACTTGCAGCTGCAAAGCGACAAGCGACCGTACATTCAACGGAGAGTGAGCAACTTCAGATCAACCTCTGTCTACGGGAGCGAAAGCGACCGTTGTCGACCAGGTGGGCATGTCGAACGACATGACAAAGTTTAGAATCTATTAACTTTATGCAATGAAGAGCGACTTTTTGAGTGACAGCCAATAAGAGCACCAGTAGAGCTCACATGATCTTCTCTCAGGTCACTTAGAGGGGATGTATTCTTCAAGCTGTAGACCTAAACAGACCTGCGTTCACAGCAGGTCAACACCCAGAGCGACAGGCATCCACAAAGTCATTGCTAGTGTGAATGAGGCATCAGAAATGCTATCTCAGACACAATAAACTCAATGAAGATAGTGATGTCACTGTGAAGGTTAAGGTAGGTGTGCACATTAAAAGCATTGCATGCAGCTCAGCTTGTATCTGCACTGGTCTGCAGCTAGAACCCTCTCGACAAGCTGGCATGCGCCACAGTCAAAGTTCTAGTTAAACTGTTCCACTGTGCTGTGCTGTTAGTGCTAACGTTTGTCATAGTTATTACTTGGAATTATGATGAATTTTAGAGCAATACACTGGTGTACAAATGTTGTGCTACATCAATTGATACTGCATTGGGTTCACACATACTGTATACTGTACCCCAGCTGCTTGCTTCAACACTAATAAGGCCCAATCCCAATTCTATTTTTATACCCCTACCCCTTCCCCTATTCATTCATTTATTTTCCTTCAGCTTAGTCCTTTATTCATCAGGGGTCACCCACAGCGGAATGAACCGCCATTTATCCAACACATGCTTCACACAGCAGATGCCCTTCCAGCTGCAGCCCAGTACTGGGAACCTCCATACACTCATTTACACACATAAACTACGGCCAATTTAGTTATTCAATTCACCTATAGCACATGTGTTTTGGACTGTGGGGGAAACCGGAGCACCTGGAGGAACCCACGCAAACACAGGAAGAACCTGCAAACTCCACTCAATGTATTACAGTGGGTATGGAAAGTTTAGTGAGAGAGTTAAAAAAAGAACCCAAAGATCACTAGGGATCTACAGAGATACAGTCAGGAGTGGGAGGAAGTTGTAAGTAAACCATCACTGCAGCCCTCCACTAGTCAGGGCTTTATTGGCAGAGTGGCCCAACACATGAAGGTCTGCTTGGAGTTTACTAAAAAAACACTGATATACTCTTAAATTTTATTGGTAAGAAATAAAATTCTCTGGTCTGATGAGACCAAGATAGTACTTTTGGCCTTAATTCTAAGCGGTATGTGCAGGAAAAAAAAAAAAAAGCACTGCCCATCACCTGTCCAATACAGCCCCAACAGTGAAGTATGGTGGTGGCAGCATCATGCAGTGGGGTGTTTTCAGCTGCAAGGACAGGACGGACTGGTTGCAACAAGGGAAAGATGAAAGCAACCAAGTACAGGGATATCCTGGACGAAAAACCTTCTCCAGAGTGCTCAGGACCTTAGACTGGGCCATAGGTTTACCTTCCAACAGTACAATGACCCTAAGCCCACATCTAAATACAAAGGTGAATGGCCCAGCCAGAGTCCTGACTTAAACCCAATTGAGCACTCCCTGGAGAGACCTAAAAATGGCCACCAACAATTACCATCCACCCTGACAGAAATGGAGAAGATCTGTGAGGAGGAATGGCAGAGAATCCCCAATCCTGGTGTAAAAAACTTGTTGCATCTTTCCCCAAAAGGCTCATGGCTGTGTTAGATCAAAGAGTGCTTATACTAAATACTGAGCAAAGGGTCTGAATACTTAAGACCATGTGATATTTATTTTATTCTTTTTTAATAAATCTGCAAAAATGTCAACAAGTCTGTATTGCACCTAAATTATTTTAGCAAATGGCTGCAATATAACAAAGAGTGAAAATTTAAGGGGGGCAGAATACTTTCCGTACCCACTGTATATATAACATTTTAGCAGTAACTTTCCCAACTTTCATGAATGACTAAACCCCTTTTTTCTATATATCCTCGGAGGATGTTAATAGTCCATTCAACCCTGGCGTTCAGGTGCACTCCCAAGTACTTAGAGGAATCCAGCATGTCAACATCCTCCCAGCGGAAACGGGGTTGAAAGGTTTCCTCGTTCTATTAAAGTCCAAAGCCTTCTGCTTTGTTTTCTCCACATTGTGCCTTTAGAGGGCTCAGCTCACACCAGTGGTTCCTCTGTGCTCTCCTTCCTCTCACACGGCCAAGCATCAAGTGTTGTGCGAGCATTTTCTGTATGTGACTTGACCCAGTGCTGTAGTAATGTCAGTTGTGTGAAGTGTAAACAGGAAAGAAGACAAGACCTTTTCCTTAGGGACTTTTATTGTAATGCTTTACAACCTCATGTGACATATGGCAAGCCAGTTTAATACTTAATCTATAAGCATACCACTATTTTCAAATTATTTTGCTTTGTATTTAGGTAGGGCTTTTCATTTACTGTTTATTAATTATTTAGTGCTTTATAATTATATATTAGTTCTTAATAATAGATATTTAAAACCTGCACTATAGAAAAATAGTTTTATGGACTATGGACAATTAGTCATGACAACATATGTTTTTAGCTCATTGTAACTTATTAACTAAGTAATCATGTTCTACTTAATTATATAAGTACCCAAGCTGTTTTAAGTCTGTTTAACATAATAAAACTTATATTATGTTAAAAGACTTAAACAGCTTGGGTAACTTATATAATTGATAGACTCTAAGGTTAATTTGATTCAGCTTAAAAATTTAAGCCAACCAGTATTTTTTTTTAAAGTGTACACTTTAAAAAATCATTGCATCAATTAGTTAACAACTTAATATTATGAGTTAAGTTAACTTATCTATATTGAATGTATTGACCTAAATTAAATATCGGACGTTTACTTGGCTGAAATGATAGACTTAAAAAAAGCTGAACTCAATATATTTGTTAACTGCTTCAAACATCAGAGCTTTTAATAGTACAAAAATATGTGCAAATGAAACAAATAAATGTTTAAAGAGTGTTTGTATGCACACATATTTATATATATATATATATATATATATATATATATATATGTGTGTGTGGTGTGTGTGATTACAATATACTTAGTAAATTAGTAACTTAAATTTATATTTGTTTTTGTTTTTTTGGATGACGATGGACAATAAACGTCTTTCTGCAGGTCAGGTTTAGGATTTGATTGTGCTGGTAAAAAAATTTTATTAATCGGTGACAAAATTGTGTGGGTTTGGGATTGATTTGGATGTTTTTGAACATGTATTTTAGGTCAAATATTTAATAAAAACCAAGTGTGTATACCTACTTGCTTTAAGGTGTTTTTTTGGGGAGTTTGGGTGGGTTTTTGACATTTTGGAGTGGAAACAAGTGTATCTGGCAACACTGACCACCAATTTTCTCATTGCAATGCGGGGTGTGTTTGTCTGAAGTTCTCAGATACCTGCTTCTTTGGTAAAAATTGTATTTGCACACTTTTAAAATCTATTTTAGTGGTCCCTTGGTGGTCTATTAGCTCAGTGGTTAGCACTTTTGCCTCACAGCAAGAAGGTTGCTGATTTGTTTTACAGTCAGGAGGCGTTTCTGTGTGGAGGTTGCATGTGTTCCTCAATGTTTGGAGGTGCTCTGGTTTCACCCACAGCCCAATGACATGAGGTATAAGTGAATTAATAAACAAAATTGGCCATAGTGTATGAGTGTGTGTGAATGAGAGACTATGGGTGTTTTCTAATATAGTCTCTCATATAGTTTAAATGGGTATTATCAAGTCATCTCAAATTTAACATGAGTTAAGACAACTTCAATATTTAATTTCACTAAACTTAAACCATGTCAATTACACTTGAAATATAAAGTCCTGTAAACTTTGACCTGAGTTGAAACAACTTCACTATTTAAGTGAAGTAAACTTAAAATGTTAAGGCAGCATGAACACATACTTTTTAAAATTGAAACAACATTTTTTTACAGTGTATTGTCTTTTCGTTTACTGTTCTTCTTTGGTGGAATGATTGCCCCAATCCTATTTGAACTGCTGAATGCCTAGCAATGTTCAAAAGGCATATAAAAATGCATATTTACTAATTATTAAAAAAAACAAAACACTTATATTTTTCTTTCAAAATCAGAAGCATTAGTCCTATTGGTAGTATTTGATGAGAGAACTCTCTTTATGATGAATTGCTTAGGTAGAGTCGGATTCTGTTTTCTATTTGCCCTCACCACTGTTGATGGTACTTAAAAAAGTCTAGTAGCGGATACATATACTTAGAAGATCTCTCATGATCACAAGCTTCCCGCTTTCTCTAAAGCCGAGTTTCCGCTGTGTGGTATGGTATGCTTTGGAACAGCACAGCTCTGCTCGCTTCAGTTAAGTATTGCTCAGTTTGCATTTTTGCTGCAGTTTTGTATCACTTAAAGTGTGTGGGATTATCATTATAGTTGCAGTGCCTAAACTGCCGTGACTTTCTGAAAAATCTTAATTCCATCTGGCTCCTTAGCTAAAAACCTTCTACTAACCACAATGCTACCATTTAAAGTGTGTTTTTTTCTTTATATTGTGTAAACAGCTATACATATAAATGTGCTGTTTGATTACAGTGCTTCCCACTGGTTTGAATTATTCTAGCGGTGGTAGCTGGATTGAAACAAAAAAAGTTATTTTTGTTAAGCTATTAACAAAATTTTATATATAAAAATTATTTTATTTTTATATATAAGTTTTTAACAATATTATTTTTTAATATGACACTGTTACACTGTTTTTTTTTCAATGGGTTGAAATAATAAAAAAAAGATTGTTGAAATAAAAAAAAAGAAATCCACTATTTGTTTTACTTCTGTTATATTCAGGAGCCATGTGCACCCACTGACTGGTAAAACCTGCTGCTAACATTTTGTACAGTATTGCCAAAGCATGTTAGATATGTATAAAATGTGCAATATGTAAACATATAAACAATATATCAAATAAATATATCAAATACAAAAAACTATACAGCAAATGAGAAATAAATGACATACGGGAATAAACAGGGTCTTAAAAATTCTAAAATTTAGAAATCGAAACTTTAGGCCTTAAAAAGTCTTAAATTCGCTGTCCTACTATAATATTTTTGCACAGGTCATATTTTCCGATGTCCGTGTAACGCTACACCTAATGCTCATTTAAATTCTTTTTTGTTGCTGTTGCTTGGTTTCGTGGTGTTGTAGTTCTTTATTTTAATAGTACAAATGTAATTTGCGGTATTACAACTACAATTGAGACTAACATGCAATAACCAACAGCTTTCTGTTATTGAACTTGGTGCGCGCGGCATATGTGACGTAATCGCTGTGTTTGGGGAGGTTCACTTGGGGTGCGGGCTACATCATTTCAGCTGGAGGAGTGCACAACATTTGAGACTCGTGCGAATATTTTACATGGCGCAGCATTTCATTTGAGTTGAATAATGAATCATTTTGAAGAGATTTTGTCTGAAACAGGTACGCCTGTACTGACAGCTTTATGATCCGTCCATCCGTGATCATAGAGATAACCAGATGACCAATAATTCTTGGCAAGAAATTGCAACAGCAGGGGCAAAGGAAGTTTGGAAAAACTTGAGGGATAAGTTTGTTAAAACCAAAAGGAGAGGCCATGCAAAAGTGGAGACCCAGGTGGTTTTAATATTACAAAATATGTTTTTCCACCATTCATAGGTTTTAAACAATATTACAATATACTAATTTAAAACAATAGAATAGTTACAAACTAAAAGTAAGTAACAACTTATTTCTTTGATAACTGGCAAGGAATATTTGAACCTATTGGTTCTATTATTACAACATACTGATGCCCTGTTTTTCTAGACTTTATTGGTAATAAGGATCCAGAATGTTGGACCATTATTGCCTTTTTAGCTTGTAAGTAGAGGTCAGAAACTAGCCAGACAGTAATGTGTGAATTGTTAAGTGGGAAAAAAAGTCAGTATTTTTTAGTAAGTGTACTTTTTTGCTTTATCAAAATATTGCTAATAAATATTGCTAAAAAAAATGTATTTGTAGAGCAACCCATGTTCTGTTGCCATTAATATTTAACTTTAATAGGTAAAACTGTCCAAGATATAAACAAAAGCGAGTCATGCATCAAAGTTTGATTTAAAAAATTTTGAATGGTTATAAAAATCTTTAAAATCATTAATAAATTATAAAAATAATAAAAAATTACTAGTTTAAAAACGAACGATAAAATTGTGATATGACCTAGTTCCGGAAACTTCCTAATTCTGTTTATCCATCTGATTTTAAGGTATGTTTCTTTTGACCACCCCCTGTCATTTTAAAGAATGTGAAAACAGCGAACGCATCAAGTATAAAAGGCTTGTCTGTTTCGTGAGTTGTGCGAGCAGTCAGCGGAGGTACGCGATGCAGTGCCAGGCGAAAGTATAAATTAGCCTTAAGATGTTTGTTTGTTTTTTCCTGTAGTTCAATTGTGCATCTAACCTGTCTTCAGTACTGTTCAATTGAATACATTTATTTTGCCACTAATTTTGTGATTTTGCATTTTATGTGTATGTGTGTTTTTGATATTGTGATACAGGTCTTAAATTTTATTCTTAATGGTCTTAAAAAATATTAAATTTGACACTATGATATCTGCAGAAACCCTGAATAAAAACAGACAATATCTCTAAAAAGTATAATAATTACATTACAGAATAAAAAGTGTAGACTATTTAAAAAAGGCAAATGAGTTAATTAACCATTTCTAACAGTGTACAAATATTTTGCAGCCAGTTTAGATGTAATTTCGTCCTCTCTGAGTAAATAGAATCATTTATCTGAGTCGTTTAGATCAAAGAATTAATTATTTAATGTTTCTCTCACTCTTGTGGTTGGCTGTGCACGTGCTGTCAGCTGTGAGGCAAAGCGAAAGTAAATCAGGCTTAAAATAAAAATGTAATGCAAAAACCAATACATTTAAAGACGACTTTAGAAAGTGAAACCAAAAGCAGAATCCCAACATTTTAGAGGATTTAGAAACCTCAGACGAACGCATTTTTAAGCCCCAAAAAGGCGCATCTTTTTGGGTCTCTGCAGAGCATGCAAGTGTTGACAATTCTCGCACACACACAAGAAGTAGGAAACGTTTAGGGCAAGAGATTTTCCACTAGTTAATCGATCACAGATGTTTGGCTATTGAGCGAATACAGTGTAAAAGGATGATAATAGTAAAATGTCATAAATGTCACCAAATATACTTGGGCGGCCATTAATAAACCTGTGTGGCCTGCCCACGTAAAGTCTGTGTGGGAAGCACTGGATTAATAGCAGCATAAATAGCTGCTGCCCTTTTAAGAGCTCTCACGGATTAACTTTAATTTCACACGAATACTGACCAAAATGGCATTTCTACATAAGACTGTATTTGACAACACTTTTATATACTTAATTTTCCTGTTAGAAGCTCTTTTACTAGCTCAGATGACTTTCTGTTTATTGCATACAAAAATTATAATAGTTTGTTATTGGAAAAATACAGAAAGCGTTCATTTTAATCAATGGTTGCAGGAATTGTCTCATTGTTTAGCTTTAGAAAAATGTACGTATATAAATAAGATTTATAAGTAGTATAATAATAATAGTTTATAATTAGTTTTTCAAAATATGGAATCCCTTTGTTTGATTTGACTAAAGGAAGCTGATACGAATCTTTTGTCCATATAATTGTATCTTGTATCACCTGCTATTAATATACTATTGTTTTGACACTTCTGTATTATATTGTATGTACATGCATTTATTTATTTATAACTTTTTCCTTTTTTTCATAATTTTGTATGTTTTGTTTTTTCAGTACAGTCTTTAGTGTTTTAAAAATGTAATGCCAGGTCAGCAGAGGGAGCCCTCGCCCGACTACCGACTCAGCTCCGCTTACTCTGCAGTCACTTCCTGTTTATGCTGTATCTCAGCAAGAGCTCAGGCCATGCTTCATTGCAAAGTATTGCCAGTCTACCTGCCGTACCAAGCATTTTTCCAAGAGACTTTCATGACTGCCTGCCTGTGTATGACCTGCCTGCCTTGATCAAGTACATTATCTGTCTTTGCCCTCTTGCTCTGTTTTTGGCTGCTTACTGTTGCCTTGAACTTTTGCCTGCCTTCTCACCACGTCTTCTGGATTTGCCCCTGTGTATCTTGATCTGTTTTGGACTGATAATTGTTGCACTGATCCTCTGCCTGAATTACTACTATGTCTCCTGGAATTGCCCCTGTGTTTGTTGTTTGGTTTGGACTGCTTACATGTTGCTGACTCTCCGCTTGTTTACCCGTTGATGTCTCTGTCTAATCCCATTAATAAACTGCTGCATATGGATTCTAATACTGTCTCAGACTCACCATTACAAAAAAAAAAAAAGATTGTATTTGACAGCAGCAAAGATGAACTTGTGCACTCTTTGAGATATGAGTGGAAAATTCCTGCTCCGTCACTAGTCACTACTATGGCTGAAGTGCATCAATGAGTTACTATGGCTGAGGAGATGCTCTGTGAGTAACAAATTATTTGTCGTTCACTCCTAACTAAATACATCCAGCTGTTCTGTTTTAATCAGTCCTATACGCTGCATGCCTATGGTATATTGCAGGATACAATACATAGAAAAAAATATGTGTTTAATACAGACTAAACCAAGAATTTTTCTATGTATTATATTCTGTCAATACACACATAAAGCATACAACTGATAAAATACAAAAAAGCTCAGTTACTGACTAACAATACTCAAGCACTAATGTTACAGTGCTTCTCATCTGCTCTGACAGGCTCACCATGGGGAGACGTGCGTCACACTGAGGCTGTGTTTACACTGCTTTTCATTTTAAAATGCATAAATTTTGCTCCGGACATATGTGTACTTCAGTTAGCTATGAGAGGATTGCAGTTTGTTTACCAGGGAGGGCTTTAGTACTTTGTACTGAAAATACAACTACACAGGGATGTAAGTAAACATGCATAATAAAGTTAAAAAAAAAAAAAAAAAAATGCAATGGCCTGTTTAATTGTGTGATGTTACTAAAAATCGTTATTTCTAATGTGGTTCAAACAATGCTCGTAATACAATTTATTACACAGTCACAACTAGGTTGCTAGTAATATAGTTACTAGATACTTTTCCCTACAAAGCACTGTGCTATGGTAGTATAACAATGGACTTGGGGTGACAACAGAATTGAGGGTCAGAATCCAGTTTATATACATTTACATTTACATTACATTTAGTCATTTAGCAGACGCTTTTATCCAAAGCGACTTACAAATGAGGACAAGGAAGCAATTCACACAACTATAAGAGCAGCAGTGAACAAGTGCTATAGACAAGTTTCAGGTGTGGTAAAGTCTAAGAAGCAAAGCATTAGTAAAAATTTTTTTTTTTTTTTTGAGAGAGAGAGAGGGCACAGTTAGTGGTATAGCCAGAGAGGCAGTTGCAGATTAGGAAGGAAAGTGGAGACTAAACAGTTGCGTTTTTAGTCGTTTCTTGAAGACAGCAAGTGACTCTGCTGTTCTGATGTAGTTAGGGAGTTCATTCCACCAACTGGGCAGATTGAATGTGAGAGTTCGGGAAAGTGATTTCTTCCCTCTTTGGGATGGAACAACGAGGCGACGTTCATTCACAGAACGCAAGTTTCTGGAGGGCACATATATCTGCAGAAGTGAGAGCAGATATGAAGGAGCCAAGCTAGAGGTCACTTTGTAAGCAAACATCAGAGCTTTGAATTTGATGCGGGCAGCAACTGGCAGCCAGTGCAAACGGGTGAGTAGCGGAGTGACATGTGCTCTTTTGGGTTCATCAAAGACCACTCGTGCTGCAGCGTTCTGAAGCAGCTGAAGAGGTTTGATAGAACTAGCTGGTAGCCCGGCTAGCAGAGAGTTGCAATAGTCCAGTTTGGAGAGAACAAGAGCTTGAACAATGAGTTGAGCTGTGTGTTCAGATAGGAAGGGACGGACCTTTCTGATGTTGTAGAGTGCGAATCTGCAAGATCGAGCAGTTCTAGAAATGTGGTCAGAGAAGTTCAGTTGGTCATCAATTGTTACTCCAAGGCTTTTTACCATTTTGGATGCAGTGATGGTTGCTCCGTCCATCTGGATTGAAAAGTTATGGTGAAGAGTCGGGTTGGCAGAAACTTCAAGCATTTCCGTTTTCGTGAGGTTAAGCTGGAGATGATGATCTTTCATCCAGTGTGAAATGTCTGACAGGCAGGCTGAATGCGAGCTGGGACCGAGGGATCGTCAGGGTGAAAAGAGAGGTATAGCTGGGTGTCATCAGCATAGCAGTGGTAGGAAAAACCATGTTTCTGGATGACTGTTCCTAAAGATGCCATGTAGATAGAGAAGAGAAGTGGTCCAAGAACAGAGCCCTGAGGTACCCCAGTGTTTAGATGCTGTAGGTTGGACACTTCTCCCCTCCACGACACCCTGAATGACCTGTCCGAGAGGTAGGAACTGAACCATTGAATAACAGTGCCTGCGACGCCCAGTGACTCAAGCGTAGATAGCAGGATCTGGTGGTTTACAGTGTCAAAAGCAGCTGATAAATCCAGCAAAATGAGGACAGATGATTTAGAGTCTGCTTTAGCCAGTCTGAGATCCTCCACGACCGAGAGCAGGGCAGTCTCAGTTGAGTGGCCTTTCTTAAAGCCAGATTGCTTGTTGTCAATGAGGTTGTTTTGAGTAAGAAAGTCTAGGACTTGATTGAACACTACTCACCACTATATACAACTTAGTCAGGCAGGCAATGGTCAAAACAGGAGCAAATGACATCATGGGGGTAATCCAAAGTGTAGTCGTGGTCACCGGCAAAGAGGTTGGTGCAGGCAGCATAAACACAGCTAAACAAGGCAAGGATCAAATGACACGATAAGGCAAGGCAAGGCTATACAGGAATAACGCCTGGTAAAGTTACAGGTGAACAAGACACAGCAATGTGTGTGAGAATGTGAGGTGTGTATATATAGTCGAACTTATCAGTCTTCATGAGCTACTGCTGTGTGCAAGTAATAAGCGGGGATCCAGAACAGGTGTGCGTTTGAGATGCCTGATGGGAAATGTAGTGCAGTTCAGTGGCAGAATTGTAGTTTGGCTGATAGTGAATGTTTTCTAGCAATCTGCAAGGGCTTAGATCGCTTGACAGATTAGGTTAATTGAGTGAATATCAGACTGATTAATTTAAATCAATGACATCTGGTAAATCTTTTTGAGTGATGAAATAAAAGAACTGATTTCAAATCATTAGTTAGTCAATAGGTTCAGTGTTTGAAACTTTTATTTAAAGTTTTGAAAATCTCTGCTTAGACTATAAAAAATGCAGGGTTTTTTTTGAGTGTATGGGAACCAAAACATTTTCTGATTTACTGAAAACTTGAAGAGAAACTATTAATATTCACAACTAATTACTGACCCTAAACAACATTTCAGCTCATTTCAATTCCAGTCTCAGTCCTAAACTCTAAACAAATGAAGTTTGACCACACTGCAAACTACTGAGTTTTCTTATGAGCTCCTTTAAGATCACCTCACCAAGAACAAGTCGACACAGAGGATCTGCAAACAATTATAGCAACAGCATGTGAGGTAAAATATCAACACAGCTGGCCAACCCTGAGTGGATCAGCACAATCAGTCAAAGGGAAGTCTTAGTTTTAATTCACTAATTGCATCCATGTGATCTAAAGACAGCCTTTTTTTAGGGTGAGTCAGATATTTGTTGGAATTGATGAAAGTATTGTAGAACGTTGAGTTTTTATTTTGTTATTGAGTAATTACACTACACCTCTCATCTCTATCTGTATTTCTATTTCAATTAAATATAGATTTTTTTATACTTTGTAAATAGTTTTATTTATCTTTTTTATTCTTAATCCTTTTATTCAGCAAAGATGCATCTAACTGACCAAAGTTGACAGTAAAAACCAGTACTACTTTATCCTGTAGTAAAAGTGGCAAATTCATACAAATCCATATCATTTAATTAGTATAAAAACATGCATTTTTTAAAAGGAGGTGTGCCCTCAAAATCATGCCCCATACCCTTTGTTAGGGAATGAGCAAATTATACTAAAATATACGAATGATACGGAATCAAAAGGTTACGAATTGCCATAAGATTACATTAGTAGTGATGCATATAGGTATTTATTTTATTTTTAATTCTTTTGAATAATTTATTTAAAGTAATGTTTGTTTTTCTACCAAAAAAATGACAGTAAAACATGTGTATGTGCATCTTCTACAATTTTTTTGTAATTCAAATAAATCTTGCACTTTCTATGCATTGAGGAACCCTAAAATTCATTGCAATTTTACAAACAAACTATATACAGTAATTGTTAGCAGAATTAATTTCAACATTGCTAATAATAAGACATTCTATTTGAGGAACAAATTAGCAAACAAAAATAAACAAACAAAATTCAATTAGTCAGTCAATTAATGGTTATGTCGGAAAGCTCTAAAATGCTTCGAGGCACATTCAAATCCAAATTCTAGGCAAAAAAAGCAATCTAGGCCTTGCATATTGCTGGAAAACACTCATTATCACCCGGACTACAATTCTGCCACTGAAATGAACTACAAATCCCATCATTCCCCGCACTTACACACCTGGCCCATATCCCCCTTGATTGCAAACTCACAGCTGAAGCTTGTGAATCCTTTGCTGCCTGTGATATCCCACAACCCTGTACATTCCATTTCTGACAGTTGAGCTAAAAATAATAAACATGGTGTCTCAAAGCTCCACTTAGGTGTCAATTTTGGTCAATGCGAGAGGTTTTAAGCAAATATCCCCTTATAGTTGTCACCAAAGCTCTCTCTATTTTATTGTCCAAGATTAAATTGTTATGCTGTCTCAGAAGTCTTTGAAATAGTTTTTTATGTGGTGCTTTTATACACAAACTTCTGCTGGCTGACTGCTTTTGGAGCCAATGAGTCATACTGACTCCAAACTTTTAAAAAAATAATGTTTTCATATAGATAAAATGATATAATCTGCATAGCATTTATTTTTATTTTATAAATTGCTCTTTATAAAGTAGGACGTGAGTTCTTGCAGGTGTTTATAAATCACTAACACCCCAAACCCCCAAAGTTCCAAACAAGTGGCAAATGAGCATAATCAGTCAATGGGGCCCAAACCCTCAAAACAACTACACAATTCCCTCTCTCTCATATTATACATGAACCTCTGAGCTTGTTCTCATGTGAAAAAAACAAAAAACGTCCTTATGTCTCTCTGTGTGTGTCTTGCTTTCCTTTTCTCTTGATTACAAACAGTGTTATGTTAAGTTTTGATGTTTACCACATGGGCGATTACCACAAAGTCATTAGTGGGCTGTTTTGAAAGCATTCTCAATGACTTTATCTTCTCTTCAGCTTTTTTAAAGGAGCGCAGAACATTTATGTGAGTTGATCAACTCTGGCTCTGCTTTACTTCTGTTGATCTGCCTGATTTACCGCAGTTCTGGGCAATGATTCGTCGATTGGCAACTTCCCAAAAAGCCCCAGCCAATGATCGCACCAGAAGTACGTTCAACCCAATAGAGAAAGAGTTCGGTTGTGAAGAATGCATATTGTTTTGAAAGTACATATTTGGATTGCGTTTTCTTTCAAATAAACCCTGGGCCCCTACATCTGACAGAATGTCAGGCTATTGAACTCTGCCAGAATAGTCTTCAGGTGTGTAAAGATGACAGTAAATATATTAAATCTGTTAAATGGTAAAATATGAATGATAATAAATTTATAATCGAATCATTCTTTTCCTGTTTAATTAAAATTAACAGTATTAACAGCTTTGTGAACTAGAAAATGTATTGTAAAAAACTATTGTATGAAGTGACATTGTGTGTGTCTTTACACTTGATTAACATAGTGAGCTAAAATACATGTTTAATGTTTTGTGCTGTGCTCGGATTTACACAGGTTTCTGCTATGTTTGTCAGGTTACCATTGTAGTGAAGAGCAGAGTGTGTGATTTGGTTGAGGATGAACTGATATCACATCAAGACTAGGGGCTCTATCTTAACAATCTAGGCACAAAGTATTAAGGGCATGTCCGAATCCACTTGCTATTTCAAGAATGAAAAAATACGCTCTGCGCTCTGGCGCATGGTCTAACAGGGTTGTGCTTATTCTCTTAATGAGTTATGGGTGTATTTTGAGCATATCGTGCATCAAACCAACCAGACTCTCGTCTCCCATTCCTTTTAAGAGTCAGTTGCGTTGTGCCATGGCACATTTGCTATTTACATGGCAGACTTTATAAGTGGAAAAACTGAACGCTTCACTAGTGAGAAAACAGACCATCTGCAGCGAGGATAAAGAACGAGCCTCCTCCATTCGGCCCCTTAACTTTCTCTTTAGTTTTACTCTTTCACTTTCGTGAAGGGAGGAAACGGTGTTGTACGCACTCCACTGAAGACATCCATTAGCCTACATATTTAATTTAGTTTGTTAAGCACAAAGGTTTGGTTTAAGCACAAACGATTTCTGAATTCAGTGTTAATTTTCAGCGAATGAATAAATAAACAATAATAATCAAGTGTGGTTAAAAAACTGAGTTAGTGACGCATACGTCTCCAAAACTCAACAGGTGGACAAATCTAAAGTTATACTCTTAAATCTAAAGGTAAACAAATTTTAAAACAAATATAAATATGCATATAATAAATAAATAATACTTCTACTAATAATAACATACAATTGCAAATTGTTATGAATAAAAGCCCCCTGACATGAAGAATGCATGGAGGTAGTGTTTTTTATATTTATGTAGAAAACAATAATTTTTGCAAAATTTTAATCCTTTAATTTTTTATGCAAAGATATTTGTGTATTGCTGTCCATCCTGTGTAGTAAGCAATGTGTAAGCGTTTGGACAACTAACCCGCTCTGCGCTGGTCTTTAGACCAGCTTTTAGATGGTCAACAGCGTGGTCTATTTCAGTTCCTCAAAATAGCAACATGCCAACAATGTACCTTAACACACCTCCTTTTTAGACCGGTACACCCATGAGTCCACAAAGTGGCGCAAATGGATTTGCTATTTCAACAATGTGAAGCAAAACGTGAAAATTACTGTTGTTTTGGCCTGAATATAGCAACAAACTGCGCCAAACACGTCTGTATGATAGGACCTATATATAACACATGACCCATACAATGTTTCAATTACATTTTAAATAAAAATGTAAAGAGTGGTAGGGGGGCAGGACTATAGGAACTGGCTTTTAATGGTAGTAGTACACAAATAAAAATGTAAAGCTCTTCTAATTTGGATTACATATTCAGGTAATAAATGAATGTGACTTAATAAATAATGAATTTATTTATAATGAATGCCTTAATAATGAATTCCTATAATATGACTAAAAAAGACAATCCAGTAAAGCTAAGATTACTTGGTTCAATCAAGACAACAAGTTTTTATCAATTGAAGGGTTAGCCAAAAACCAAAAGTGAAATTACTGTTATTAATTACTCACTCTCATGTTGTTTAAATGCCCTGAGACCCCTTTTCATCTTCAGAACACAAATTAAGATATTTTAGATGAAATCTGAGACCTCCCTCATCCTCCATAATCCAGCAATGGTCATGAGACATTCAAAGCCCAGAAAAGTATACACAACACACAACACGTAAGTGTCATTTTGTCTGTACTGATGAGGATGAAATAGGCGAACAAATGATACAGATGTTTTTTTTTAACAAAAGTGTTCTCAGAGCTTCAGTTTAACCATTAAAGTCACTTAAAAAGGTTGACATTATTATTGGTTCCTATTCTGGACTTTAAACATCTGAGATCATTGCTGTCAGTGGAGGATGAGGAAGCTCTCAGATTTTATCTAAAATATCTTAATTTGTGTTCCAAAGACGAATGAAAGTCTCACACATTTTAACACAACTTAACACATTTCCTTTTACAGTGCATCAATATAATCTGTTTGGCCGCTTTACTAGGTTTTTATCTTTGAATTTTATTTTATCTCTGTTTTTGAAAGAATATGCTAATGTAATCAGTAATTAGCAGTTAGCCTCAAGCACTGGAATAATCTCTGATCCCAACACTGCAATGTCAGAGACCCTTTATAACCTTTTCCAAAACAGCGGACTAATTAGCAGATGTCTGTCTAAAAGAAGGATATGACAGGAGATCCAGATCAATTTATTTGTTTTTGTTTTAAACATAATATTTATCTACAAAAACTTGCCTCTACTTAAATTTTAGCAAAATTATTATAGTGTATAAACAGTATAAATTTTATGTTAGCTTATATTTATATATGGAGTTGTTAGCTCAGTCTTTAGTCTTTAGTAAGCACACCTGCACTGTGTGCTTCAGACAATGTGCTTACATCATTAAAATAGAGCATTATTGATTTTGATTGTAATGTAATAAATAACCTGCAACTTTTGTAAAGCTTCTTTGGAACAATAACTATTCTGAAAGCCACTATACAAATAAACCTGAATTTAATTGAACATAGTTCAACACAATTTCAACAAATCTGTATAAAAACAAGGTATACAATGCCGTACTATCTTTAGCATGGTCACAGAGAAAACTGAACACAAAGGGCTCTACTTTATCAATCTAGGCGCAATGTCTAAAGTGTATGACACAAAAACATTACATGGCAGACTTTGTAAGTGGACAAACTGAATGTTTCACTAGCAAGAAAACAGAGGTCAGAGGTGAAGAAGGCATGGAGGTAGTGTTTTATATATATATATATATATATATATATATATATATATATATATATATATATATATATATATATATATAGAGAGAGAGAGAGAGAGAGAGAGAGAGAGAGACAATAATAATTTTTTTAACATTTTAATTCTTTATCTTTTTTCATATGTAAAGATATTTGTGTATTGCTGTACATTGTGTTAAGCAATCTGTAAGCCTTTGGACCTGCATAGGTGCATAACTAACATGCTCTGTGCTGGACTTTAGACCTGCTTTTAGTTGGTCAATGGCACAGTCTATTTCAGTTCTTATGATATTTAAAAGAATTCTTATAAAATAACAACAAATCGCGCCAGACGTCTTGCATGTTATTGCATTGGGTATATAATGGGCCCAAAATATTATCACTGATGGACATTGTACCTTGAAAATTAGGCAAAACGTGCAAAAACCAATGTAATTTTTGGCAAAGCATCACCACATGCACATGTTTCCTCTTGAGTCTGGGTTGGTAAAAGAACACACTGCTCTCAGCAAAGCTTTGTTTAGATCATCGTATAAGGTCTATACACAGTAGCATCGCTATCACTTCCTTCATCTCTGTAATGACTGAAATCAAGCAAACAGGCGTTCACATATCAGACATGCTTGACTGTATTTACCATCAAATGCATGGCAGAAGTCAAAGTGGCACTGGCCAACTTGTTATACTTTCATACGTAGTCTGTTGTGTTTGAAACAGATGTTTTTCCTGTTCTTGTGTGGCCGCTTGAAACATTTGCTGAGATAACTTTCACTTTGATTTGAGACAACAGATTAAAGTGCATGTGTGTTATTTCTAATGATTTATTTATGTTAAAGTATTACGTATTATATATTCTAAAGGAGGTATAGAGCATGTATATATATACCTACTGTGTCTAACAAATAAAGAGGAGAGTCTAATGCATTGTGTTGATTGTCATAACTGACATTATACTGTACCTATAACTGCACAAACTGTGGTGCCCAGATGTCTCTTAAACTTCAAATCCCAGTAACTCTTTTTTCCTTTATTTTATCTTCCAAACACACACACTCATATGCAAAAAAAAATACACAAACACGCCTGGAACTGACCTCAGCGAAAACATGTCATGCGTCTTACTACAGTCATCATTACCTGTTGCTGTTTACAGAAGAAAGTCCTCAAGAACACATGAGACGACGAATGATCAGCAGCGATATTATGAGATATGTATTATGAATGTATGAAGCGTATGGCTGTGAATGCTTCATTTTGTTTCAGATTCAGTGTTTTAGTGGGTTGAGAATATCAACATCTCATCATCTCCCACGGTTTATTTGTTCTTTTCCAAAGAGGCCAGTTTGAGTAACGAGTTTGTCCCTGAGGAACTGCTTAAATGAAGTGCTGAAAATTCTCTGTGTGTACACGCATTCACTATGCAAGAAAAAAGTAAGCTGTCAAATTGATTTAATATATTTAACTGTGATTTATCTCATAATTTATTTGCAATCTAGCATTCAGTTCCTTTTAAGGAACCAAAACTAAGAATAGGCATTGTGTAATTGAAGGTTCAGGAGTTTAGGTGAAGAAAATGCATGCAGCAATGTGTTTATTCATCTTATTCAAACAAAACATGTTTGTTAAAATACACATGAAATGCAAGCAAAGCTTTTTCAAAATCATGTTAACAGAAACATTTATTTTAACTATGGTTTTGAACTTTTGATGACATTTCATTTCTTGAGCTTTTGTATAGATTTTAGATTATTACAGGATTTATATTTTATAACTCATTAATATCTGATAAAAAGGTTGGACTATGGACTGTATTTATTTTTACTTTTGAACCACTTTAATCATATTTTGAAAATATTTTAGAGTAAAATATGTAGAATTTTACTTTGATGAATGCTATTTTTTATGCGTTCTTTGTATCATGATCCAGGTCCGTAGCCAGCCTGGTAAAAGTGGTGGTTCTTTTTTCTCGAAAAGACTTTTATGCAGTTATACGCCTCGTTTTCTATTTAATTATGACACGTAAATACAGCATTTTAGTGACATTTTAAGCACTATTTTTAGCTGAGTTAGCTTGTCAGATGGTCATCACAACAACACTTTTTGATGCACCAAAACATGTCCTAAAGATTTAGAATAAAGAAATGTAAAAAATACAAAATTATTACATCATATATCCTTAGAAAAAAAAAGAATGTGTAGTCTATTTTCATTTATTAGGAAAAGAACAGACTGGCCAGCAGTTCAACTTTACTCAGTCAGAATTTGGCCATTTGAATAAAAAATAAATAAAACATGATAAAAAATAAATAAATAAATAAATAAATAATGATGATGATGATGATGATGATGATGATGTAGAGCTTCACCATTTTCTGGACTCTTTTGTAAAAAAAAAGTATATTTGAAAACTCATGGATAACAACAATAGCCAAAATATTATTCAAATTCATTTTAATGCATGGGCTGCCTTTAGTGCTTCACACCTTTTTATTGATCATTTTGGTTTCAAGAATAAGATCCGAGATTTAGAATAAAAGTTTCCTGTAAAATGCTTTTTTCTATTCATATACAGTAGCGATAACATTTGTTAGCATTGACCAAAACTGATTAGCTCACATTGAACAGCCAACAGAGATTTGCGCTTGGTCTTAAAACCTTTTTAGATGGGTTATTTTCACTATTTATGATGGCATAGTAGTCAAAATAGGACAAATGAGCTTATGTATGAGACAAATTTTGGACCTTTGTCAGTGAGGAGTGGGTCTTCCGAACCCCCACACACTTTTTTTTATATTTTCATATGACATCATATTTTTTATAACAAATGCAAATAATATTTCGCTAAAAAGTCAATAAAAGTCACTTTTTGTTCATTCACATAATTGTTACATAAACAAAGTCACATAATTAAATAAGTTCATAAAGAACACCTCTGCAGAAACCCCACAGACTACAACCATCCATTTGTGCAGATATTATATTATATTATATTATATTATATTATATTATATTATAATTATATTATATTATATTATATTATATTATATTATATTATATTATATTATATTATATTATATTATATTATATATAACTTTCACATTCAAACTTCTCACACTAACACAAAAATAAGAATAAATCTAAATAAAAAGTATAATATTGACTATTGATTAATATGTTTTTAAAAAATTTAACCATTATTTAAAATGCATTTAGAATTATTTAAAATTTATTTTGAATTATTTTGTCTGGCTCAGCGAGAGGCATCACGGAAAAGCAGATTTGAATTTATCAGCATGACTTGATGCACTGTGCATTATAACCACAGTGGTGACTCCAGGGGTCAGCCAAAACAGATCACACCTCTATGATCATACACGTTTAGGAGTTTTTAATATATAAAAAAAAAAAATGTGTTTACCAAGATTTAATGTAATTTCTAAATGCATTGATAACATGTCACTTTTCTTTTTCTGTAAATAAATAGTGTTGTTAAAATTAGAGCTGCATGATTCTGGCTAAAATGAGAATCGTGATTTGTTTTTTTGCCTAAAATCAAGATTGCGATTTTCTCACGATTCTGTAGATGTAAAATAAAGGTTAATATCAGTAGGCTAATTATATTGCTATTTCTCAAACATATGGTAAAACAACAATAATATTATGTGTAGGTCTGTTATATGTGCAATCTGTTATTGACAACATTATTAGACCATTTTTTTCTACTGGTAAAATCAGACATTTGTCATTATCAGATTCCCTCTTGCATTATATTCAACATTATATAGGCTAGAGTAGTTATTGATAAAGCATGTCATAATCATAACCCCAAAATGCAATATGATTATTTAAATGATGTTGGTGCTTTCGGTTTCATTTTTACTGCTAAGTGCGGTTAATACTTCCTGCGCGGCTCCCAAATGATCTCTCTGTGTCACAAACTGAATGTTATTTATAACTTTATTACCTGTAATTCAAAGCCTAAGCAGGTTCTGTTCACTAAAGTAGACGCAAACGCCCGCCTTCTCTGTGGTAACAGTTCACAGTCAGCAGCTTACGTCACGTGTGTTTTCGCGGACACTAATACATCATTACATGAAGACAGAAGTTACATTTTGGGGTGAATTATACCTTATAAATATAGTATGTGACTCTTTCAACACCATTTAGAGGTGTCCATGTCGCTAAGCAACATATGTAAAACAATGTGAAGACTTATGCAGCCGCCTTTGCTTCTCTCCTGAACTTGAAAATATGATTGGCAGAATCGTAGAAATGCTGGATCAAGATCGTCTAGGGGGATCGAATTGAGATCGCGATCGTTTTTCGATTAATCGTGCAGCTCTAGTTAAAATGCAATTATTCATGAAAGCAGTTGAAATGCAAGACCATGCACTGAGAAGGAGCCTGGAATGCATTCAGCTAGACTACATCTGCTATTTTCAAGTGCATTTGTTCACAGGCAAAGCATTTGGAGATATCTGGGGTGCTAGTAAATTAGTGGTTTGAGATCTGTTTGTAACTCAGAGGTTGCAAGTTCAAAACCTGGAAGTGGTGATTCATGATTCATGGTCATTGTGCTGTCAGGCACTTAACCTCAGGTTTCTCCAAGGGGGAGTGTATGTGTGTGCCGTGAGCTGCTTTTTGGGTAAGTGTCTGCTAAATGACGAATAATCTTACTCAAGCTGAAAGTTTCACACTGCCAAACCTTTGACACAAAATGAATGGTTTGCTCAATCTGTAGACAGTCTGAGACAAAGAGTAAATGAACAGAGACGTTGAGTATGTGCATGTTTTTGGCTTAATTCGCTGCAAATGGGAGATGCAATGTTCTGATCAGTAATTTGAAATGTGGAGGATAAAAATATGCCCGAAGCGATCCATTTTCCTGAATTGTTCTTCTGCACTGAGCCTCATCCTCTAAACTCCAATCCATAAAAGCCCTTGGCCACACGAGGACTTTGGTCCAAGATCTCAGTTGAATCCAGATGTTGAGATCGCCATTACTTTCACCACTAATCATTTGGTTCCTGAAGGAATAGCACTCAGTCACATAAAATGAATGGGCTTTCTCTAATTGTTAAATACTTTCTGAAAGATTTCCTGAGAATTCCTTCTTTCACACTCTGTTCAGTAATTTCCACATTCAGTGGTGTAGAAAATTGGTTGAGTTGGCTCTTTAGATTCTGAGATTAAAATAATTATTGTCAAACAAAGCAAAAAAATGAGTAGCTGCTATTTCCTCCAAAGAAAACAGATTTTATGAATTCTCTCTTTGTTGTTTAGGGTCTGGAAGTCATTGGCATTTGTTACATGTGTTTGCGTGCATATGCAGAATTAGTCTTTCAGCTGAAACTGTGTTTATCACATGCTTATGAGCATTCAGATGCTAGAGTGTTGTTTTCGTTGCATAAATATCTCAAGTCAAGAGCTGAACTAAAACCCAGAGCAGCATATGGAGGATAGTGTTATGATTTAAAAGAAAAGTTTGTTCTGTAAGATGGGGGGCAACAAGTGTGCTCAGAAGGGTGTTCAGCAAGGATGCATTGAATTAATGAAAATTGTTTCGCGAACAAAAAGGGGGGGTCGATGGAATTGTTGTGAATGAAGGGGAGGGGGGGGGTTGGTAGTTGCCGAGGACAAAACTGAAAAATGGAGGGGAGGGGGTTAATGGGGTGTTTGTGTCGCGGACAAAAATGAAGACCGGGGGTATTGAGTAATAATAATAATATTATTTAATTATCACCTCTGGGGGCCCCAAAACTGCGTCAACCCTTAGAATCGTTCTAACCTCTCACCCTTTCGGTGCCCCTGGTGACAGCATATCAATAAACTCACTTCAGTTTGACAAATATGGCAGCTGTTGGACAACATAATGTATTTTTGAGGCTTTTTAGGCGAGAATGTAGTTGTTTAGATTTCAATTTCCTCGTTTATTTATAAGGACAGTGCCTATTTTAAATATTTATAATTTCAGAGATACAACGCGTCAACATTCATCAGCCTGTCATACTGAGCAGAGCAAAGACGGTTGACGTTCCTCCACAAGATGGCGACAGAGACTGGATAATAAGCCCTTAGAGGAGAAAAACTCAATGTAATTTCAAGCTACAGCTGATCAAATCATTATAAAACAGGTGAGCGACTTTCTAATTCAATCTCTTATTTTTTTCATGTTTTAGTGCTGTATTTATACCAAAGTCTGGTAGTGTTTGCTTTGGTTTTTTCGGGGGTTAATTATTGCGATATCACAATTGCAAAAGAGAAATACTGGGAAATCTCTCTACACTGATGCCATTTCATGCTGTCAGCTTTATAATCTTAAAATGTCAGCAAAATTACCTGTTTTGTCATCACTTTAGATATTACACTAGAGAATCATTCAAACACTACTGTAGCTCTAAAGTGACGTTGGTGAAATAGCAATGGTTTCTGTTGTTCTGACGTCAGCTGCAGATGTGAATGAATGGTGGAAGAAAGTAATTCCTCATTCAAAAGGATTTTTAGACTCTCCATGTTGGACTTTCTTTTTTATATACACGATTATGAACTGTTGAATAACCGCAATAATGTTGTATAAACGCAATAATACACTTATAGCAGTGTGATTTGGTTGTATATCAGCACTGAAGCCTCGAGCCAATGCATGCCTCCCACCAGTGCTGATATACAGCCATATCGCACTGCTACTCGTGTGATATTGCTCATATATAGGCATGGAACGATAACCGTTTTCAAGGTTTTAAAACTGCCAAAACTTTGTGTTATACCATTCCTACACTATAAGTAAGGTTTTTTATTTACATGTTCTTTACAACTATTTTATTTAGTTTTTTAAGGCAACAGTATCTCCAGCTGAAAAGGACCCTCCACAACAAAAGCTACTGTTCCAAATGTTTTTAAATGTTTCTTAAAATAAATGTGTTCAATAGGGAAATTGTTTTTGTTTTTTACCAAGATATTTAAAAACAACATATTTTAGAGCAGTAATCACAGTACTGTGAAACTTTGATATTTTTATCCAAAGTTATCATACCGTCAGAATCTTATACCAGCCCATGCCTACTCATATATTAAACTATAATGTTTAATTTCAAGTATGCAATAGACTTAAGTTATTTTAAATATAGCAAGTGTTCTTTATATTTTAACAATTTTATTGTATGAATATTTTTTTGTTCACACACACATAAAAGTGTTTAAAGGTTCTTTGGGGAATCAAAAATGGCTTTTTATGTCATTCATGTAAAATCCCTTTTGAAGCATTTATTTTTAATTGTATGGTTTAAAAAAAAAAGATGAAAAAAGGAAAGATAAAAAAATTGCCCTGGTTTTAATGGAACAAAAATAAATAATGCCATAAATAATTAGTACATAAGTACATATTTTTGTTACTTTTGGTTTACAATGTATGCAACCTTAATTTAACATCATTCTTAAATTGCCCCTTTCACACCTTGTTTCTTTCTTCTAAGATCACTCTTGCAGTTGAGATGTTTTTATTTAAAGCTACACATATTTGAACTGTATTCTGACTATCTTATCTGGCTTTGAAAAAAAAAAAAATCAGTCAGAACAGCAACAGTATTATTTTTAATAACTCTCATTACTTCCCTCTTCTGTGAACCTATTTGATTCGATCACAAAATCTCTTCTGAATGCCTGCATCTACAACTGGCTTAACATAAACTTGTGTTGCGGTAGGTTTGTCAGAGGTTGTTCTATGTGTTCTTTCGGATACAGACATGAGTAACGGGCACTGTTTTTGCTATCAGAGCTCCGGTACTGACCTCTGGATGGCCTTCACTGTTGGCTGCTGCTCCGTCTCTCATCGCACCCATTCCAACTGTTCATCTGTGCCGATACGCACTTCACACTCCCTCAGCGTTTAGATCCAAATCAGTCTACATGCCTCTCTGCTGCAATATAGCATTCGCTGTTTGCTTTGGCTCACGTCCCAACAGCCAGTTGAGCGAGGGCTGGACAGAGTCAGGCTAAAGGGATCACACATTCACTTTCTGCAAAGAATAAGCCTTTTTCTAAAGCTGTGGTGATAAGTGACCACATACAAGACATGGTGGACTGACAAGAGTCTGTTTGTAGAATAAATAAAGATCGACGTCAGAGCTGGTGAAATGTGCAGCTGCATTTGTTGAAATGTCAAGTTAAGTCACTTATATTTCTATAGCGGTTTATACAAGGCAAATTTATGAAGTTTCAGCCTGATCTTATGAGAAAGCTGTTTTACACATTGGTGAAAAAGGGGCTAATTTATATGAATTTATTAGAATAATTCATATTAAAATGTACGATTTTTACTTCTATTTCTATAACACTTTACAGAATGCAAATTTATGAAGTTTTAGATTGATCCAGACTGATCGTAAAACGTAAGTATTTTACATTTTGTCAGTGAGTTCAGTTGTACAAAAATGTACGATTTTAAAAAGGTGTGGCACCCAACCCCACTCCTAAACCCAACTGTCATTGGGTGATGAGAAAATTGTACTAAATAGACGTACGAATGAATGTACGAATTCGTACAAATTAGATCATACAAATTCATACAAATTAGCCACTAAATCTAAAAGTTACGAATTACCAGGAAATTGCGTTGAATTGATCTCAAATGAAAATAGCTACACATTGGTGAAAAGTGGCTAATTTGTACAAATTTGCATAATTTCGTTCATACTAAGTTTTTATTTTTATTTTTTTACTTATATTACTATAGTGGTTTTATGCAAATTTAAGCAAATTAATGAAGTTTCAGCCTAATCTCAAAAGAAACCATAGCTATTTCATATATTAGTTTAATAAGTTAAATTTGTTCAAATTTATATGATTTAAATTTACATATTATGATTACAAGCTGTGTTACCTTTGCAGGCTGCTGTAGAACATTCATATTCAACAGAACTATATATCCCATTATGCACTTCACTCAAACACCAGTCCCTGTTCACCCTCTGATTACATTCACAAAGCTGAAGCTCGTAAAGACTGATTACCTGGACTATAAACACACCACACTCCAGTGATATGGCGTCCTCTTGTTCTCGTGTAACATCATCATCAACCGCCAAAGTGGAGTTCTAAAACTCAAAACTGCAAGAATTGAGGATGTGTGAAAGTTCCCAGATGTGTCCTTGGTATTGAGGATGCATTGATGCAGACTTGATCAACAAATTTGCTCTAGAAGTCTCAGAAATCATTGCGACTGAATAAAGGAGGTGGGAAGCGCAGCATTCTATACCTGTTTATAATTAATGTTCAGAGAGATAGCTTATTTATCTCAGGAGTTTCCCTTAATGAGACAGTGAAAGTAAACATTACCATTTAAATTTTAATACAGGCATAAACACATTATTTGCTGAAATTCGTATTAAAATCTGTTATTTGTATTGTGCAAAGTATATTTGTAAGGTTTGTAAGCTTTTGTGCATGTTATATATATGTTGATAAGGAAAAAACAAACAAACAACAAATCGTTGTTTGAATGCTGTAATGTTTAAATAATTGTCCATTCAAAATGTGACCATCAGGAAGAAAGCAGCATGTCATTTCTCACAGGAGGCATTCTCTGTTCTTGCGGTCTCCTGAGTTCATTCTTCTGGAGTGACCTAGCAAGACCGGTCTTCATAAGAATGCAAGTCCGTTCTCTGGGTTCTTGGAATTGAGAAACAGCCAATGTTTTGTTTCCCAGTAAGCATTACTAAGCGTTTTCCGTGTGTTGCCTTACCATGTTTTTGACCCCTGTTTTGTTTGCTATTCTTGCTGTTTTGCTGCCTGTCAGGTCATTTCACCTGTTACTCTGACATTGTTCTTGGATTACCATTATGCTCCTGTTTGCACCTGTTGTGACCTTTGCCTGCCTGGCGATTCTCTTTAATAAACTGCACTTGGATCTTCGCCTCTTGCTCCAGACCCTATGTTACACTATGTAAGATTTTCAATCATATATTTATATAGCGATAAATAATATGCAAAGTTATAAAGTTTTAGTCTGATTTCAACATTTTTAGCATTGATGAAAAAGTGGATAATTTGTACGAATTCATATGATTTCATTTATACTAAAATATATAATTTTTAAAAATACACCTACCCTACATCTACTGCCTATACTCAGATAAAATCAGTTTATTAACTGATTTTTTTTAAGCATAATCAGATTAAGAACATGTTAAAAAACTGTTTTCTGTTTATTTACAACTGTGAATTGCATTATGGGATCTTGATCTCTGCTCTGTGGACTGTTGATGTCGAAAATTCAACTTATATTAAAGTATAATAAAGTGACTTTTGGTGACATTTCAGTACTTTAAAATAATATAACGGAGTTGAGGATCCATGTGCAGTTTTATAAAGAATCGTCAGGTAGGCAATGGTCAACAGGTACAAACAGGAGTATAAGGGTAATCCAGAAGCATAGTCGAGGTCACAGGCAAAGAGGTCAATACAGGACGCAAAAAACGTAAACAAGGAAACAAGGCAAGGGTCAATCACGGAAAGACTAAACAAGGAGCTTCAAATGTTACAGGTAAAATACAAAAGTGTTAGTGAAAATGAGAGGTGTCTTTATAGTCCATGTAATCATTGATCATGAGTTTCAGCTGTGTGTGTTTGTGAAAGTCCAGATTATTGTCAGCTGCAGTTGATTGGCGCACACCATCACGGTAGTTGTAGTTCTCCAGCAATCTGCATTGGCTAGATCGCTGGTGATCCTGACAAATATAGAGAGAATTTTTTTTCTTGTATCGTAATATACAACACCAATCCAGATAATATTATTTTAAACTATTAAAAATATAAATAAAAGTCACTTTTTCAAACTCTTCAAGGTTAAAAGCTTAAAAAGAGGTTGCATAATGCAATTCAAAAGCATAAATACTGTAAGTCATGATAAATAAAAAAAATAAAAACATGAACCACACAATATGGAAAGCTGCTAATTTATGGATATTTTTACAGTGTGTGAACCAAATTCAGTTCCAGGGAATGCTAGCTTTGTTCTAGTTAGTTCAATGATTCAGTTAAATTCAATACAAATGTCTGTGTTGAACGAATTGCAACTAAAACCGGAACCCAATCTCCACCAGAACAAACTCTGGGAGAAACCAGGTTCACTTAGGGGAACAGTTCTCCTCTGGCCAACATACAGATGAAGTTTGTGTGTCTGTAGTTTATTTATAATGGGCAGAAAGGGAAATTGAATTGAGAGTTTGTGCGTCTGCCTGTCCAGAGTTTTTCGTCTGTATTCGATTTATGTTAAATTGAAACAATAAGTCTCTCTCTTCATCTCTGTCTGTGACGAAAGAGCAAAGCTTCTCTTCCTGTGTGTATTGTTGAATGAGGCACCATCGTCATCGCTCGCTACGCAGGGCTGCACCGAGCATGGGAACCTGTCACATAAAATGAGTCCAGGGATTTTTGCACAGTGGGGTGGAGGTTTTTTTACGAGTTTTTTTTTTCCTCATGACCCAGTATTCTGACTGAAACACATGAGTTTAACATCATTCAGAAATGTTTTGATACTGATGATATTACATTACATTGGTGTCTGTTATATGCTGAAAAAAGGAAAATAAACACCAATTAAAATGGGTGCTTATTTTATAAAACCAGTCCAGGCTCACATGATAACATAACTCCATAAGGAAATATAGTTTTTTTTCCACATTTTGAAGCCTATTTCACATTGAAATTATGGTGGCAAAGAGAGTTTAATGTGCTTCAGTTCAAGAAAACATGCACAATTAAAAAAAACGCCAGCAAATTAATAAAACACGCTGCATTTTCTCACAACGGAAACAAATTACGAAAATGTGCTGCATTTTCCCACACCACTTTCAAATAGCATGGGACACATCAAAAACATGACAGACCTAGCTATTTAGGTTATGGTTATTTAGGCTAATAAAATACAAAAGACATGAGAATGAGGATGCCAAAATAAACAAACAAAAAAGTCACCTTTCAAGGATCACCTACAACTTCACTGAGCAATAAGCTGCATCCCGAATGGCACACTATACACTATGCACTTATGCACTGTGTACTTATGCACTTACACACTCAACAGCATAGTATATGAATGTTGAGTCATCTCAAATGGAACACTAACATTTTTTTACAAACCGGAAATTCACACTGTTTCCCAGATGACATTTGACCGTTGCCAAATTAGTGAAATAATGACCAAACAATACCTGCCATGAATACAACCACATTCACCATTGGGAGGCGGTATAACCACTCTCGTAGGAGAATTTTGTTTTTACAATCAAAAATAAATAAAGAAATCCAACATCGGTGCTTGAAAGCTCCACCCCTTCCTCTACGTGATCAAAGCAGCGGCTGTTGAGTGTGTCAAGTGTCCCAACATTCCACACTTCATTTAAACAGTTGAATAAGTGCATCATCCAGGTATTTAAAGTGCACTTATTCTTTTTAGAGTTTTCAGTGTGAATGCACTATTTACACTATTGATACTATAAAATGAGAATAGTACATAAATATGCGATTTGGGACGCGCCTAGAGTCATGGCACAGCGGCGTCCCGTCACGTTTTTGGGTCCCCTTGAAACATTTCTGTTGTGTTCCATGCTATTTGAAAGTGTTGTGAGAAAATGCAGTATGTTTTCGTAAATTGTTTGTACTGTGAGAAAATGCAGCGCGTTTTATTAATTTGTTTGCGTTGTGTAAAAATGCAGCAACTTTTATTAATTTGTTTGTATTGAGGGAAAATGCAGCAGGTTTTATTCATTTGTTTGTGTTGTGGAAAAATGCAGCATGTGTTTTTAATGTGTGGATTCGTTGTGAGGATTTACAGCACGTTTGCTGTCAAACGGATGAAGATCTCTCTTTAATTTACTGACTTTTTTTTGTAATTGCATGTGTTTTCTTAAAACGCAGCACCTTAAGTTCTCTCAGCCACCGTATTACATATGTATTGTAGACGTAGACATATTGTATATGTCTAGTGATTGACACTTGACAGAATAGACAGAATAGACAATAACTGTATTTGACTTTTTTAAAAAATGTTGTTATTAAGCTGTGTTGTTTAGCACTAGCATTACTGAGCATTTTCACAAAAAAATCCATGGGCCTCAGCATATTGTGTGCATATTTTGTGTACTTTATCCATTATCCATACTTTTTAAACCATTACTTTACCATATTGAGCAAACTTGAAAGGCAGTACTTTTGTTTAAAAGTGTATGTCCCTGTTGCACAATACATGTTGGTATAGTCTGGGATGCAACAGATCAATTTAATCAATTTTATTTCCTTTGTTGCAATTTGTTTTATTATTGTTTTTTATTTTCATTTTAAAATGTTACATTTTTTGAATGAATCAGAGTTTTTGAACAATCTCTTGAATTTATTATTCAGTGACAATTTTGAAAAATCTGTAACAGTATAATTGATCTTTTTTTTTTTTTATTCATACAATTTTCCGGTCATACCCAAACTGTACTCATTTAGTTTTGAATTTTCAGTTTGAGTTTTAAATTGACGTCATCATTTCTGTCTGTAGAATTGTTTGATGAAAACTATTTGTTTTTTTTTGTTTTTTTTTTTTTGTTAAATGATATCTTGCTCTGTAATTATGTGAATAAATGTTTTTGATGGGTTATCAGTGTTGGGCAAGCTACTTGAATGTAGTGAGCTAAGCTATTAGCTACACTACTTAAAATGTAGCTTAACTACACTAAAAGCTACACCCTGGGAAATGTAGCAAGCTAAGCTAAAAGCTACTTTGCAAAAGTAGCTTAGCTACATTTAAGCTATTTTTGCAAATTTTATTTTTAAATCGAAGGAAATTAAATTATCATTGATATCTTAGTGATCATTAAAACTGTCAATGAATCATATGAGGCAGAATTGTTCAGTTCAGTTATTTACAGTAAATAATATTGTACCAAACAGAAACAAATTATATTACAAGACAAAAAATCCAATAAAACCAGGTGTTGTGCATTTAAAATACTGTAAATACTAAACTAAAAAATACTATTTATAGTAAAGGGAAATATTTACGAATAAGCATTAAATTACACTAACTTACATATTGCAGCATCATTAACTATCATGAAATAATAGTATAATATATACTATAATATACTATAATATATATATATATATATATATATATATATATATATATATATATATATATATATATATATATATATATATATATATATAAATAAATAAATATATATATATATATATATATATATATATATATATATATATATATATATATATATATATATATATATATAAAACTCCTCTTCCTCAGTCATCTTTCTATCAAGCAAGTTTCTCGTGTTTGCCCAAAGGTTATTTGCAATGTCACCGACCAAAGCACCAAAAAGTTTGTTGTCAACCATTGTAAAACAGGAAGAAGAAGATATCGTCATTCTCACCATCATATGGATTTACCTTCATCGGCTAGACACAGGCCTCGCAGCTCCACAAATGTTGATGCTGTCAGTTATTGATCTGCGATCGGTAAATGTAGCTTGTGTGGACGCTACTGCGCTACTTGACTAAAAAAATAGCTTCGCTGTTGAAAAGCTATTGGATTTATAAAGAAGCGACACTACTGCCACGCTACTGAGAAATGTAGTTAAGCTAGTAGCATCACTACTGCCTAACACTGTGCGTTATTAACACTAATGTTCAGCCTAGAAAACTGCAATAGTGTTTATAGGTAAGTAGGTAGTTTTCAAAACGTTTTTTTTTTTTTTGCAAATACATATATGGAGAAAAATATATATTTTGGCCAGAAATATTCTTGTTTTGTTTTGTTAGTTTTTTCAATTCACTCTAGATTTCCAAACCCCTTCTGTCCAAAAAATTACCAAGTCCCTCCCTAGATATCCTCATAGTCAACATCTAATCCTACCCCTCACATTATTATAACAAAGAAGTGAAAGTAAAAAAAAAAATCAAAAGTCCTCCTTCAAAACTGCGTTCTTGTCAAGTCTCAAGAACTGTAGAGGTTGGTGCGAGGCCTTTAATAATAAACACACGTCGGGGGTCTTTTCAGTAGTTAGTAGCTCCCTCCATGGTGGCCTAAAGGTTCTTGTTAAAATATCTGTGTAGCCTTTGCTGCGTATGCATACAGATTTGTATGTGTGTGTGCGTGTAAGTGTGTGTGTTGAATGACTTTGGGCAAATCAGCTTAGTAATTGGATACATACAGTATCTATATGAGGTGTACGGGGTTGAATCTGTTTTTCACAAGGCTGAAATCCCAGTGTGGATCAGAATCCCACAAAAAGACTTCCAAGGAAAACAGTGGCCTCTGTGACCCGAGCGAAGCCGAGGGGCGATGCTCTGGAGCCGAGCGTGGGTCCCGAGAGAGCTCCACAGGGTGACTGACTTACAAAAGAAAACAGTCCGAACCCAGCACTTCTGTCTGTGCTTCTGAGAAATGGATGATAAAAGCCACATGTGTGGTTTTTATTAACCTGAGGAGAGTTTTGTGCTTCCTATTCCAAAATATAGATACAGCAGAGAAACATGATACTTTTTTCTTTTATTTTTCTCAATATACACTATTATTATAAGTTTGGGGTCAGTTATATTTTCAAGGACATATACATGTAGGCTATTTCCTCTGTTCAGGAAACAAATTCTTAATTCTGAAGTGTGTTTACAGTTAGTTTTATTATTCATTTATTCATTTTCTTTTGGGCTTAATCCCTTTATTAAAAAAGAGGTCGCCACAGCGGAATGAACTTATCAAGCATTACGCAGCGGATGCCCTTCCAGCTGCAACCCATCACTGGGAAACACCCATACACTCTCATTCCCACACATACACTATGGATAATTTAGCTTACCCAATTCAACTATACCACATGCCTTTGGACTTGTGGGGGAAACCGGAGCAACCGGAGGAAACCCACGCGAACACGGGGAGAACATGCAAACTCCACACATTCCCACTCTGAGGCTCGAACCAGCGATCTTCTTGCTGTGATGCGACAGCACCACTGTGCCGCCTTAGTGTATTATTATTTATACATCATATTTGTATGTCAGTTGTTTCAGTTTTTTCAATAGTTCTCACAAAAACATTAAGTAGCACAACTGTGTTATATATCAATACATCTGTGTGATTTAACAATGCAACAAATTTAAAGGATTAGTTCACCCAAAGGATGTCATTTATTATTAACTAGGCTACTCACCTTCATGTCTTTCCAGCCCTCTGCAACCTCCGTTCATCTTTGGAACACAAATATTGTTGGAACAGATATTTTTGATTAAATTCAAGAGCTCCCTCATCCTCCTCAGACAGCAATGGTCATGAGAAATTCGAAGTCCAGAAAAGAGACCAAAAATATTGTCAAAAGATTGCATGATGGAACTTCACTGGTTCAACTGTAATCATACTAAGCTCCATAAACACGTTTGAGTTCCTAAATATTATGTTTTTATTTGTGTTTAATATTCAATCTTTCTTCCTCATCAAGTCGTCAGGTGCAACACGCAAGAGTCATATTACCTGTAGTAAATGCACACCCTGAGCTGATGGGAAACAGGCGAACAGGCTTTTATTATCATTATTTTATTATTATTATTGTTATTATTATTATTATTATTAATGCTCACAAAATTTTAACTACTGAAGTCACTATTGGAAATGTTTTGACTAAAAGGATTCTTGTTCTTTTCTGGACATTGGACATCCTGCCTTGACTGTTGCTGCGTAAGATGTATCAGTGATCTCAGGTCTCAGGGGATTGAAACAGTGAGTAATTAATAACATAATTTAAAATTCTGGGTGAACTGCTTGTTTAAGCACCAAATCTGCATATACGCTTTCTTAAAGATCATGTGACTCTGAACAGTGGATGACGTTAAAATGTGAAAAGTTGAGTTTTTCCATCACATGAATGTAAAAAAAGAGGTGAATTAACAGTTAGGCATTTTTTGTGAATCACACGTCCTTTTTATTTATGTACTTTCATATAACGTACGGTTTATAATCTTAATTTCTTCTCCCAGACAGCCACTCTGCTATTTTTGAGTGTTTGGCGCTATCTTGTGACTGAATGATAATGCAAGATAGGATAGTGTAGGCTGCATCTAATTGTTTGTGAAGCCATTTTTCTTTCTGCAAGCTTTACGTTTAATTAACTGAGTAAATAATTACAGCACAGATCAGTGTTTTGTGTCTACTGTTAGATTTTTGTGACAGGTAGCCTTGAATAAAGTGGGATATTGTACATCTAACTAGTTGTTTTTCTAGAATAATGGAACTTTGTCAGATTTTAACAATGTATTGCTAAACTAGGATTAATAAATGCTATTAGTATTGCTCATTAGTTTATGTTAGTAAATACTTGAGCTAATAATAACTAATGGAACCTTCTTGAATAGTATAAACCAAGATTGATTGATTTGATTGATTGATTGATTAATCTGTCCCTGCTGAAAAATCCAGCTTAAACCAGCCTAGGCTGGTTGGCTGGTTTTAGCTGGTCGACCAGCCTGGTTTTAGAGGGGTTTTGGCCAATCCAGGCTGGTTTCCAGTCATTTCCAGCCTGGTCTTAGCTGGTCAGGCTGGAAAATGACCAGCTAAATCCGGCTAAAACCAGCTTGACCAGCCTATACCAGCTATGTCCAGCTTAAACCAGGCTGGTCAAGCTGATTTTAGCTGGTCATTTTCCAGCCTGACCAGCTAAGACCAGGCTGGAAATGACTGGAAACCAGCATGGAAATGGCCAAAACCCCTCTAAAACCAGGCTGGTCGATCAGCTAAAACCAGCCAACCAGCCTAGGCTGGTTTAAGCTGGATTTTTCAGTAGGGGTGTATTTATTGAGTGTAACCTATTGTCACATTTGATTAAATTTCAGTGGGTGTCTTGTGTAAATCATGAAAACAAGTTATGATACAAAGTAATTTATTGTTATTATATAGTGATTTATACAACAGTTCTGTCTGGATCTTGAATCTGATTGACTGATAGCCGTGTGATAGTCTGCAAATAACAGCACTCGTCCAGCTTCTTAACCCTTCAAGGTTGTGTATTACACTGCTCACATACAAAGACAAGCAGAAGACACTCTACAGTTTGACAAATATTGCAGCTTTTGACAACATAATACACTTTTGAGGCTTTTTTAGTCGAGAGTGTAGTTGTTTAGATTGCAACTATGCAGTTTATTTATAACTATTAATTATTAATAACTATTTTACTATAACTATAATTATAATTAAATATTTATAATTTCGGAGCATCGGATTCAGCGCATCGGCCAACATCAAGGCCCGTAAACACAGGGACGCTTTTCGTTTGCGTTTATTTTTCCGGATTCAAACCCAAGCGATTTTCATTGGCGTCGAGCAGAAGAGTATGCAAAATCACTCCTTGATGTTAGATGGCGCTACACAACTCTAAGCTTCTGACACCCGCTTGTAACGCAGAAGAAGACATAAAGTTAACACGCTTGATGTTAAAGTTACTGGCGATTCGAACAAGCATGGATGGTTCAAGTAGCAGCTCCAGCTCAAGCGATGCAGAAATTATTATTGTTCACCAGTGCAATAAGCAGCTCCACGTTCATATCGCCTCTGGGCATCTTCTTCAATGTGCGCTCGCATTGACAGATTTGCACTTGAGCGCCTCCAAGTGCTTTTTACTGTAACTTTAGCAGCTCCGTGCACGTGAACAAAAGGGCAGATTGGTGGAGAAGGAGCATGAGGCGTTTCTTAAAAATGACGCTTTTACGCCGGGCGTTTTGCGCTTTGGTGTGCACAATCACATTGGCGCCCCCTTTTTTTTAGTCACAAGGCGTTAAACGTCGATGAAAAACACGAGCAAAAAGCGTCCCGGTGTGCAGGGGCCTTCAGTCTGTCTGAGCAGACCAATGAGAGTGACGGTTGACGTTCCGCCACAAGATGGTGACAGAGACCGCATAATAAGTTCTTACAGGAGAAAAACAGCATTTTCTCAGCATAAATTTCCAACTACAGCTGAAGAAATCATTATAAATCAGGTGAGTAACATTCTAAATCTCTCTTTTGCATTTTATATTTCTGTATTTATACCCCAGAAACTGTTAGTGCTTTGGCTTTTTCGGATTTGGCTTTGGCTTTTTCGGGGTTAATTATTGTGAAATCCCAATTGCAACGGAGAAATACTGGGGCATTTTAAACCAACACTTGAGTTCATCCACATTTGACCAAGCATTGTTAAACAACCTAACATTTTGTGTAGTTTCTTTTTGGGCAGTTACTTTGGTTCATTGTTACTCATTGTAATGATTCCTTTCACTCTTATGAAATATGTCTGAATTATTTAGGATGGTTGAAAGAGATTTAAAGACATCAAAACAATAGTAATAATGTCTATACAAGACAAAAGTGAATTGCTAACATGTCTGTAAATTGCTCGCTTCACTTGATAAAACATTCACATGTGACCCGTTTGTGTGGCAAGACTTATTATAGTAATACATTTTGGAGGATATGTAAATATTGGTGATGTTTAGATTTTTTCAAGTACAGTCTGTCATTACAAATGCAGTCTCATGAGGCTATTGCAGGCCCAAAGCAATCATGCATGTGTTAAAATGCCACAAAAACACCACTAACATTACCGTAAATGTCCAGCAAGTCCTGTTTACAAATACACGTTCAAGTGTCCAAGACTGAGCTCCACCTGAATATCAGTTCAACAGACAAACAGCGCTTCATCACTTACAGTTGCATTTCAAATAGACTTATATTGTCTGTTTCCAAAATTATTATTTACGTTGAATCAAATGAACCTACGTGACATAAAACAGCAAGATAAATCCGGTCTAAATTGATAACATTAGGTTAAAACAATTGTCCAATTAAAACAGCTTAAATGAGTTTTAACTTTCTGTAATGACAGTTAAAAGGACTTATAAAGTTAATTTGATTCAACCTAAAAAATTTAGACAGCAACTATTTTTTTTTTGCAACAAACAGAATTTTTTTTTGAACAATACAATGTGCATTATTACTTTCTAAAGAACCTAGCATGCAGCATAAAGGTGTTTTATATGATCTGCATGCTATCCATTATTGATGAATGTTCAGAATTGCATTTGTGCTGTATAATGTCTGTAATGGTTTTAAGTGGTGAACTGGAGAGGGTTCTAATTGGACATAACAACTGGCATTAAGCAGCGCAGATCTGTTTGTTTGAGTATCTGGCGGCGCCGCTAATGTAAAAGATACAGTAAAACTTTACTGCTTACATTCCCTGGCAAAGCTCTTTATAGAGCTTGAGAACTAAATGAATCATTGTGTAACTGGCACTGATGCATGCACTGGCAATAAAATGGTAATACAGATCTCCTTTCTTCCATTTCCTTTTTATTGTCTTAAGCATATAATACATTTTTGTAATAATGTAACTATATGTGTGGAATTGCACATATACAGAACATATATTTGTGTGTAAACAATATAGTTTATATCCTGTTTTAATTATTCTGCACTCTGAAAATGCTGGGTTTTTCAGCCTAAATTGGGCTAAATATGGACAAACCAAACAGTTTTTATTTTATTCAATCTATAGCCCAATTTTTAAACAATGGTTGGGTCTGTCCATATTTTCAAAATTTACCCAAATTTGGGTTGAAATAATCTTGTATTTTTTAGTGCGTATAGGATTATTTGTAATATGTGTAGTGTATAGCATTGATCAAATCTTATATTTAATTACTTAAAAATCATAGTTTACTTAATATAGTTTTAAAAAGTTTAAATAATGTAAAATTGATATAGTTTAAATGTATCAATACATTATAATAACAGTAAACCTGGTTTACATTTGTATTGTATGTTGTAATCATATAGAGAGTTTACGAGAGTTTAAGAGTTTAAAGCACCATATTATTACGTGTATAATAATTACAAATGCATTACACTGATTGCACAATGCAATAAAACCGAAGATTAATCTCAAAATGCATATTTATTATTTTAAATAAACAAAGAAATAAAAAATGGGAATTCTAATAGATTTTTAATTCAAACTAAAGTTTGTTAGGGAAATATAAATGTATTTGTAAAATACCACAGATTAAATCGGTTTCTGAATCACATTTTAGAGAATCCGCTAAAGCTCACAGATGTGTTTTTGTGTTCAGGTATTCACATTAATAATTTAATTAAATTTTTCATTTATTAAATAAAATAAAAAAAAGGTTTGGGGCATCACGGTGGCACAGTGGTTAGCAAGATCACCTCACAGCAAGAAGGTCGCTGATTCGAGCCTTGGCAGGGTGAGTTGGCATTTCTGTAAGGAATTTGCATGATACATTTTTTGCCACATCGGTACTGAGAAAATCTCCAGCACTAATAAATAAAAATAAACAGGTAAATATACAACATTGCTCATGAGAGTAACCATTTACTATTTTTACGTCATTCAATAAAACAAACATTGTTTAGAGTAAAGAATCATGATGTTCTTGAAAATATATCTTAAAATGTACAACAGACTGCTTGTGTTCAATATTAATGTAATCTACTTAAACGAAAAAGAGCTTTTGAACGTGGTTTTGATAAAGAGATGCTGATAACCTTCTTCGTTTTAATTTTCCTGAAGCTAAATTCTAAAAGAGAAAAGCATGTGAACATCTTAACCTTTTTGGAAGAGTTCAAGTCTGTCTTTGTATTTGGCGGTTTGCCTGGATCTTTCAAGCTCTGCATACTTTCATCTGGCAGTTAAAAGAACACTATTACTCGGATTTCTGATATACAATGCTCTAAAGTCTCGAATTAACAAATTATATTGCATGAAATAATAATGATAATCTTTTTGGTATTTATTTA